>NW_015666505.1:81917-86996 GCF_001515625.1 Sinocyclocheilus rhinocerous
ATATTTTGAAGAATGTTGGTAACCAAACAGTTTATGGTTTACAGTAGCCACAGTATGCAAAAATACAATGGCTACCATCAACTGTTTGGTTACCTACACTCTTCAAAATATATTTTTCTGTGCTCAAACACTCATACAGGTTTGGAACAACTTGATGTAAGGAAATGATGACAATTTAAATTTTTTGGCCAAATGAAGCCTTTAAGTTTTCTGTAACATTATGTTCACATATGCAAACGTTGCATTATCTAATTAAATATGCACTCATTTGCATATATTTCCAGAATAATAAACTGAACATTGCATAAAGCCTGGTCCAATTTTTTTTTTACATATTAGAGTTAAAGGCTTTTACTGAGGGGATCTCTCTTTTAATCGCTCCATAAATCACAAAATACCGCCAGAAAAAAACCACCATATTTAGAGGTTACAGTGGGTACGGAAAGTATTCAGACCCCCTTAAATTTTTCACTTTTTGTTATATTGCAGCCATTTGCTAAAATCATTTAAGTTAATTTTTTTTCCTCATTAATGTACACATAGCACCCCATATTGACAGAAAAACACAGAATTGTTGACATTTTTGCAGATTTATTAAAAAAGAAAAACTGAAATATCACATGGTCTTAAGTATTCAGACCCTTTGCTGTGACACTCATATATTTAACTCAGGTGCTGTCCATTTGTTCTGATCATCCTTGAGATGGTTCTACACCTTCATTTGAGTCCAGCTGTGTTTGATTATACTGATTGGACTTGATTAGGAAAGCCACACACCTGTCTATATAAGACCTTACAGCTCACAGTGCATGTCAGAGCAAATGAGAATCATGAGGTCAAAGGAATTGCCTGAAGAGCTCAGAGACAGAATTGTGGCAAGGCACAGATCTGGCCAAGGTTACAGAAAAATTTCTGCTGCACTTAAGGTTCCTAAGAGCACGGTGGCCTCCATAATCCTTAAATGGAAGACGTTTGGGACGACCAGAAGCCTTCCTAGAGCTGGCCGTCCGGCCAAACTGAGCTATCGGGGGAGAAGAGCCTTGGTGAGAGAGGTAAAGAAGAACCCAAAGATCACTGTGGCTGAGCTCCAGAGATGCAGTCGGGAGATGGGAGAAAGTTGTAGAAAGTCAACCATCACTGCAGCCCTCCACCAGTCGGGGCTTTATGGCAGAGTGGCCCGACGGAAGCCTCTCCTCAGTTCAAGACACATGAAAGCCCGCATGGAGTTTGCTAAAAAACATCTGAAGGACTCCAAGATGGTGAGAAATAAGATTCTCTGGTCTGATGAGACCAAGATATAACTTTTTGGCCTTAATTCTAAGCGGTATGTGTGGAGAAAACCAGGCACCTGTCCAATACAGTCCCAACAGTGAAGCATGGTGGTGGCAGCATCATGCTGTGGGGGTGTTTTTCAGCTGCAGGGACAGGACGACTGGTTGCAATCGAGGGAAAGATGAATGCGGCCAAGTACAGGGATATCCTGGATGAAAACCTTCTCCAGAGTGCTCAGGACCTCAGACTGGAACTAAGGTTTACCTTCCAACAAGACAATGACCCTAAGCACACAGCTAAAATAACGAAGGAGTGGCTTCACAACAACTCTGTGACTGTTCTTGAATGGCCCAGCCAGAGCCCTGACTTAAACCCAATTGAGCATCTCTGGAGAGACCTAAAAATGGCTGTCCACCTACGTTTACCATCCAACCTGACAGAACTGGAGTGGATCTGCAAGAGGGAATGGCAGAGGATCCCCAAATCCATGTGTGAAAAACTTGTTGCATCTTTCCCAAAAAGACTCATGGCTGTATTAGATCAAAAGGGTGCTTCTACTAAATACTGAGCAAGGGGTCTGAATACTTAGGACCATGTGATGTTTCAGTTTTTCTTTTTTAATAAATCTGCAAAAATGTCAACAATTCTGTGTTTTTCTGTCAATATGGGGTGCTGTGTGTACATTAATGAGGAAAAAAATTAACTTAAATGATTTTAGCAAATGGCTGCAATATAACAAAGAGTGAAAAATTTAAGGGGGTCTGAATACTTTCCGTACCCACTGTATATAGGCTACACATTTAACGCACCCTGCCCCGCCCCACCACAGACCTCCAGCCATCATCTTAACCTTGCAAGCGGTAGTGAAGAGTATGATGCAAAACAATGACAAAGATCTCCTTGTCTCTCTGAAGGGAAAATTTAAATTCAGAATTAATCCAGATGGAGCCACTGTTAAATCCAAAGTAATTTGCACTATCAGCAATAAGGAATTTGCATATCATCGAAGCAGTTAGCCTGAAATACCTCTTGAACTCAAAGCATGTTTTAGCGAGCTCTGCAATTAGCATAACCCTGGCTGCTACAGTCAACAAGCTCCACCAAACCATGCTGACTGAGATTAGCACAAATTTAGTGAGTGTAGCCTACATCTGAACAAATGCAATAGCTAAATGGATTACTTCAAACTGTAAGCCTGTTCAATTTGTGGAAGACAAGGAGTTAATGGATACATTTCGAATTGTTTCCTCCGATACAACCTACAAACCACCATCAAGAAGTACGGTACTTTCAAAAATAAATTAGTTGTATTACACCGAGAAAAACAAATACAACCTCAAATAATTACCGTAAATACAACCTCAAGATGGCGCTGTGGACGGCTGCCTCAGTGTGGAGCTCTCAAGTCGTTTTACTGTTTTTGTTAGTTTGTCCTGTTTTTTGTTTCTCAAATACGATCAGTTTTACCACAGATGAACTGCTGGACATTCGGCAGAACACACCAAACAATCTATTACCGGTTTTTGATTACTCAGATTTTTTTAATGGGCTTTGTAGTTGTCGGAGCAGCGGCTCTGTTCAAGCGCTTTAAAGGGATAGTTCACCCAAAAAAGAAAATTCTGTCATTAATTACTCACCCTCATGACGTTCCAAACCCGTAAGACCTTTGTTCATCTTTGGAACACAAATTAAGATATTTTTGATCAAATCAGAGAGCTCTCGGATAAGAGAGCTAAGGACATCATTAAAACAGTCTATGTGACATCAGTGGTTCAACCGTAATTTTACAAAGCTACGAGAATACTTTTTGTGCGCGAAGAAAACAAAAATAACAACTTTATTCAACAATTCTTCTCCTTTGTGTCACCCTAGGTGCCATTATTGAGAGTACCATGCGTGTTCTACGTCAGCAACACCACACGCATGCGTCGTGGTACTCTCGATAATGGCACCTAGGGTGACACAAAGGGGAAGAATTGTGTTCCGAAGATGAACGAAGGTCTTACGGGTTTGGAATGACGTGAGGGTGAGTAATTAATGACAAAAATTTCATTTTTGGGTGAACTATCCCTTTAAGACGCGCGAGCGTGGGAAGCAAGCCGGCGCGCTCGTCAAGCTATGGCAAGTCAAAGTATTTATATACGCCTGGTCGGCGTCTGATTGCACACTGACCCGTAAAAAGTGTGCGATTTGACAGCAAAATGCGTGTCTTCAACATGTGATTTGCCAAAAAAAACCGCACGTTCTTAACGTGCGCTTTGGGGTCACGGAAAACACTATGAGTGTCCAAAGTTTGAAGTGTCCAAACAGGTGGGAAAAAAACGTGCTATTTCCTTAGTGTTCTCAGAATTGCACGTCCAAAGCGTGTGCTCCCTTTTTAGGGCTTGAGTCTGTCATGTTTTGCTATATGGGGTAGTACAGTGATGGGCACATTGCTGCTAGGGGTGTGAATCGTCACTGGTTTCACGATTCGATTCGATTACAATTATCAAGTCAACGATTATATCAAATTTATTTTGTGCATTTTTATTAAATTATATAAGCAGGCTACTTTTTAAAATAATTACAAATTAATAATAAATCAAAACAATTGTTAAGAACATAACCAAATAAATATAGCTTCAAAACATACATGCAAATATAAAGTAATAAAGCGGGAAAAAGACAATTACAAGTGATAAACAAAAAGTACTTTCAGTATCTGAGAGTGCTTTAAGATCCGAAAGTTTACAGACAATCATAGTTATGTTTTTTTTTTCCTCAGCATTATTGCTGTTTGGTTATTAGGCCTACTAGAAATCATAGACAGTGGCAGCTAGTGCTGTGTTCGATACATCGATACGACGATGTATCGTCACAGAGATTTGACGATACGAGTATCGATACAGCTGGCCCTGTATCGATATTGTGGCACGTGTGCTGCAGTGGACCGCGCTTAATTTGAATACAAGAACACGATTTAAAACAGAGTAGAAAAGTGCGAGGTTTCTAAAAAATAATGAATGGAGCATAATATATAGGCTACAACAAGGTTTAATCTGGCCGCAGAGGAACACAACTGGGTTGCCTGATATAAAGAGACGTAATCCCCGAAACAGAGCTTCCCACTTGCGCAATACGGAAATATCTGCTAAGTGTGCTACTTACCTTTATTAACCTGACAACCCTGTGCACGCGCCCTCTCTCCACTGAGGATAAACTCGCTTGCTTTCTGAAAACACCGGTTTTAGCTTGCGCAATACGGAAATATCTGCTAAGTGTGCTACTTACCTTTATTAACCTGACAACCCTGTGCACGCGCCCTCTCTCCACTGAGGATAAACTCGCTTGCTTTCTGAAAACACCGGTTAGCTTGCAGTTTAGCGATCTCCATTTCAATATTCTATTCTCAGAAAAGTGTAATTCATCAAGTGTTAATTTATTAGACAGAGAGAGAAGCTGTGTATTAGGGCTGTCACGATTATGAAATTTGGCTGACGATTAATTGTCTAAAAATAGTCACGGTTGTTGCGATTAATTGTCTGTTTTAGGGCTATGGCGATTATCGCGATTAATTGCCTGTTTTTATGGCTCGTGGTCTAATTGTTAGAGAGTCAGACTCGTAACCCAAAGGTTGAGGATTCGAGTCTCAGGTCCGGGAGGAGTTGTAGGTGGGGGGAGTGAATGTACAGCACTCTCTTCCACCTTCAATACCACGACTGAGGTGCCCTTGAGCAAGGAACCGAACGCCCAACTGCTCCCCGGGCGCCGCAGCATAAATGGCTGCCCACCGCCCCGGGTGTGTGTTCACGGTGTGTGTGTGTGTTC
>NW_015666505.1:91398-95312 GCF_001515625.1 Sinocyclocheilus rhinocerous
TTGTTTATTTCTTTAAAAGTAATTAAAATAATTTTACAATTTAAGTAGTATCATTTTAAAATTATAAGACATTACTTAAATATAACAATTATCACTACTTAAAATCATTTGTTAATATTAATATTTTTTTGTTCAACTTAATAGTTATTTTATAAAACATATCCTCAAAAAAATTCATAATGTGAACTAATGCTTTTTAGTAAAGACTACTAATGCCAACTTGATTTGTCTGCTACACCCACTAAATGTTCTATGTTAATACAACTTAACCTGTTTAGTTTCACCCTGCGTAAAAACTAAAATTATTTAGTGCAACGGGTTTCCACGCAATTTTCTAGTAAAGTCAACTAATTCGGGTTAAGAGTGTGTGAAATTAATACTTTTTAGCCAATGTATTGACAGGCATTATTATTCGCCTGATGAAAACTTGGTTTCCACTTGTGAGTGATTTAATCACATTGTAGAAGTTTGATTAACTACGAGTAATATTTAACGTTAACGTTACCTAAAAAAAAAATTCTGCGATGTCACTGGACGAAATATACCTTTGACATGATTTAAAAGCGAGTGGAGTTATCTTAAAACACTATTGTTGCATTTAATCTGACAATGACTGCATTTTTAGAATATATCATACGATTTTTTTTACTGAAACAAGCTTTGGAAACAAGTCAGTCAGTCCCCTCAAGTGTCCTTTTCCAGACCAACGGTCCTGGTTTTCAAAGCGCATGCGCGGCTGCTCTCGTGCACGTTGCTCCCGCGCAAACGATAGAACAATATTCACGTACTTCACAAAACTGAATTAGATTAATTGTACGCAATGGAATTGAGTTGAGAAGAAAATGCAGAGTAATTGTGTGACATAAGCTAATTTTAATTAAGTAAATCAAACAGCAGAAAAAAATCATTTTAAGTGAACACTATTTGTTGGAAATTAGGGCTGAACGATTAATTGCATTTGCGGTAATATCGCGATATGAAAAAATGCGATTACACTCGGTCACGTGACACGCGAGAGTAAAGAGGTGTGTTCGACTGGACTTGAAGATCCATCGGTGTATGACATCAAAGTACGGCGAGTACTTTGATGACACACACCGACACACCGATCGGTCTAAGCAGCGCTGCTTCAAGTCGAACACATCTAAGCAGTCTTCAGAGGAAGCATCAAGTTGGCATGCTACAGTGTTGCCAAGTCCATGGTTTGGGGAACCTCCTCCATAAAACGTGTATTTTACCCCCTGGAATACCGGTGGACCCCCCTCGAAACGCGATTGGTTTTGAGTAGCAATTGGGCGGGTTTTGTTGTGAAAATCTGGCAACCCTGGCACGCTACACGTGGAAATGTTTGAAAGCATATATAATATGAACGTACTTCAAAACGGCACATTGAAATTACTCAAGCAGTAACAGTGTTACGGTGCTGATTATATTTTAGTGAATCATGTTATGTATGCAGATGATCTTGTGATTTTTAGTCCTTGTAGTGCTGGTCTCTTTAGCACCCTCTCACTATATGTTCTGTGTTTGGACTTAAAGCATGATATTATATATATAATGCAAGTAAGAGTGTTGTTATGATCTGCAGATCAAAAGAGGATCAGTGTTTAAATTAAATTGTCTGATAATGACCTTAATGAGTGTGAGAAGGTGAAATATCTCGGCCTTTTCATTACTGAGCAGCTGACAGATGATGAGGATATTGAAATGTATGACACTGTAACTGAATGATTTTGAAGATTAAATTAATTAAGAGTAAGTTCTGTGAATATGCATATGTATGTGTGTGTGTCAAAATAATTTAATTGACATTTAAACATTTTTTTTAATTCATGCATTTCATTGATGTTTTCTTGGGTGACTTCAAGGTGGCGCCAAAGCACATATTAATGAAGGTGATTATTTCTAGATGCAGCTGTGTGCATTAAGGGAAAGAACTTTTCAGACAAATGTCAGGTTGTGAGAAGCTCAGGCTCTTCCCCAGATCTAAAGGTCAGTGTGATTCTGTCAGACTGGTCAGTGTTTTGTGTGTGTTTTGCTCCTCATGTGCCTTTCTGTGTTTCCTTATTTGGTCATTTTCCTGTCCTTGTTTAGTTTAATTATGATTCCGTTCAGCTGTGTTCTATTAATTACCCTTGTATTTAAGTTCCTGCCTGTTCAGTTTCCCTTTTGTCTGGTCTACTCGTTACGTGGATGTGTTTCCTGCTGTCTCCTGTGTTTATGTACCCTGTGTTCCATGGATTAAAGACTGTTTCGTATATTCCTCGTCTCCTTGCTCCTTAGTTCTGGTTATCCTCGTGTGTGTTGTGACAGAAGACCAGACCATGACAGTAAGCGGCGCCCCTTCTCCCGTGTTTTTATTTCCGTTTTTTGTCATCTTTGGTTTTCCCTTTTCTTCTCCCCGTGGTATGAGGACCGCCCCGCTGTCAAGCGCGTCGGTGTTTGCTACCTCCCATTAAAACAGATGGTAGCATAATTCGATAGTAAAAAGAGCTACCTATCAGATTTAGCTTCCAGCATGATATTAAGGTGTGAGGCTTTATTAACATGTACACCTACCCCAACCCTAAACCTACACTTACAGTAGGATAAATACAGTGTTGGTAGCATAATCTGATACATAGCATTATTTGTCAGAACACCGGCCGCGCCGTTGTCGTGCCTGCCGGCCACGGCTCACTCAAGCCCGCCGGCCGCTCCAGAGTCAAGTTTGCCGGCCACTCCGAAGTCGAGACCGCCGGCCGTGGCTCCACCAAGCCTGCCAGCCGCTCCCGAGTCAAACCCGCCAGCCGCTCTGAAGAAAGGCCCGCCGGCCACCCCAGAGCTCGCTCCAGTGGAGCCCCGGAGCTCGCTCCAGTGTCGGCTCCTGTTCCCCAGTTAAGCCCAGGGAGGGCTCCAGATCCCCAGTTAAGCCCAGGGAGGACTCCAGTCCCCTGTCATGGTCCACGGAGGGCCTCGGAACCCGTAAGCATCCCCAAGTATTTTTTTTTGTGAGGGGTAGTAGTAGGGCTCAAGCCGTAGAGGCCGAGGCGGGGGCTGGGGCCGCGGCCTCGGAGGCTGCTTTTAGAAGATTTTTAATGTTTTTAAAGAAGTCTCTTCTGCTCACCAAGCCTGCAATTATTTGATCCAAAATACAGCAAAAGAAGTAATATTGTGAAAATTTTTACTATTTAAAATGGCTGTTTTCTATTTGAATATGTTAAAATATTATTTCTGTGATCAAAGCTGAATTTTCAGCATCATTACTCCAGTCTTCAGTGTCACATCCTTCAGAAATCATTCTAATATGCTGATTTGCTGCTCAAGAAACATTTCTTCTTATTATTATTATTATTATTATTTTTACTATTTAAAACGGCTGTTTTCTATTTGAATATCTGTTAAAATATTATTTCTGTGATCAAAGCTGAATTTTCAGCATCATTACTCCAGTCTTCAGCGTCACGTGATCCTTCAGAAATCATTCTAATATGCTGATTTGCTGCTCAAGAAACATTTCTTATTATTATTATTATTATTATTATTATCAATATTTAAAACGGTTGAGTACTTTATTTTTTATTTTTTTTCAGGATTCTTTGATGAATAAAAAGATCCAAAGATCAGCATTTATCTGAAATAAAAAGCTTTTGTAACATTATACACTATACCATTCAAAAGCTTGGAGTCCGTATTTTTATTTTTATTATTTTTTTGGAAAGTTTTATTTAGCAAGGATGCTTTAAATTGATCAAAAGATGATAAAGACATTTATAATGTTACAAAAGATTTATATTTCAGATCAATGCTATTCTTCTGAACTTTCTATTCATCAAAGAAACCTGAAAAAATTATACTCCGCTGTTTTCAACATAATAATAATAATAAATGTTTCTCCAGCAGCAAATCATATTAGAATGATTTCTGAAGGATCA
>NW_015666505.1:97156-116491 GCF_001515625.1 Sinocyclocheilus rhinocerous
AATATGCTGATTTGCTGCTCAAGAAACATTTCTTATTATTATTATTATTATTATTATTATTATTATTATTATTATTATTATTATTATTATTATTATTATTATTATTATTATTATTATTATTATTATTATTATTATTATTATTATTATTATTATTATTATTATTATTATTATTATTATTATTATTATTATTATTATTATTATTATTATTATTATTATTATTATTATTATTATTATTATTATTATTATCAATATTTAAAACGGTTGAGTACTTTATTTTTTATTTTTTTTCAGGATTCTTTGATGAATAAAAAGATCCAAAGATCAGCATTTATCTGAAATAAAAAGCTTTTGTAACATTATACACTATACCATTCAAAAGCTTGGAGTCCGTATTTTTATTTTTATTATTTTTTTGGAAAGTTTTATTTAGCAAGGATGCTTTAAATTGATCAAAAGATGATAAAGACATTTATAATGTTACAAAAGATTTATATTTCAGATCAATGCTATTCTTCTGAACTTTCTATTCATCAAAGAAACCTGAAAAAATTATACTCCGCTGTTTTCAACATAATAATAATAATAAATGTTTCTCCAGCAGCAAATCATATTAGAATGATTTCTGAAGGATCACGTGACACTGAAGACTGGAGTAATGATGCTGAAAATTCAGCTTTGATCACAGCAATAAATTACATTTCAAATTTTAAATAGTAAAAATATTTCACAATATTAGTTTTTACTGTATTTTGGATCAAATAAATGCAGCCTTTGAGAGCAGAAGAGACTTCCTTAAAAAAGAACATTTAAAAATCATACTGTTCAAAAACTTTTGACTGCTAGTGTAGTATAGACAAACTGATTTTCAAATTGTATTTCGCCATATTTTCGAAACAATTCATTCGTATTTTTAGCGCCTCATCAGCGCCCTCTGTCGGTCGTGTCGCTGTTACTGCAGTGAGAGTCGCTGAACTGTAAGCTTGCGTGGCTTTGTGCCGCTCGTGTTTATCTATTTCAGGAAGAGCAGAGGAAACTCGAGCCCAGCACACTCTGACATGTGAGGCAGAGCATTGACCCGCGGCAGTCTGAGCTCTGTCGGGCTCTTTCGGGCTTTTAAAGCGCCAGTCCGACTGAATTTCCGCATGAGCTCGAGCGCTGGAAGAGAAAGAAGATGATGCTGCGGATCAGAGAGCAGGTCTGTGCTCACCTGATACACACACCTCACCTGTGCTCACCTGATACACACACCTCACCTGTGCTCAGATCTCACGAACGCATGGCTTTGAACACATGCGTTACTTCCACAAGGATCTGTTCTCCACAAGGATCTGTCCTAGGTCCTCTGTTATTTTCAATATACATGTTGCCCCTTGGTAATATTATGTAAAGTTGCTTTGCAACGATTTGTATCGTGAAAAGCACTGTACAAATAAACTTGAATTGAATTTAATGCATCAAAGATGCATTAAAGCACGAACAGCATGCTACATTTTGTGCACGTTCTGCCAAGGTTCTCTCAAAGTTATGAACAGACGTTCTTCCAGTAATGTTAATAGAATCAGTTTGTTCAGAGTTAGGATGTCTGGTCTTTAATAACGTCCTCAAAACGTTAGCACAAAAACGTTTTTATGCATAGTTCATGGAACATTTTATTTTTGAAAGTTTTAGTCGGACGTTCATCTAGCGTTTTTTTTTTTCCAGAGCATTAATGTTCCCATAATGTTTGCAAAATGATAAAATGGAATGTTCCCTCAACGTGCGCATAACCAAAAAAAAAAAAAGTTTTAAAAACATTTGAATAAATTTTGAACGTTCAGAAAACATATTCAGAAATAACGTTTTCATAGCTTAATGGGAATGTTAGCAAAACTTTATTAGAATATTTTTTGTTAGTTAGGTTGTTGCATTAATTCTGCTTATTTTAAGTGTTTATTTTGTCGTTTACTGAGCATTTATTTATTTATGTGCTTTATCATAAGGACACTTAGTAAAAGTATTTGTGTATGTAAGTGTGTGTGTGTATTTAGATGTATACATTTTAGCTTTCATTTTTTATGAATGTACTGCATACGAAAAAAGCATCTATATTTTGTGACTGGTTGCCATTTCATGATTTAAAAAAATAATAATTTTTGATATTTAAGGGTCCTTATTTATTTATTTAAATTCCCCTTTTAATGCATTTCAGAAGAAAAGAGTCTCTTTTAATGTTTGGCATTTTAAAGCCAAGCTGTTCTGCATCTGATTGACAGATTCGGTGGCGTTATTGTCATTAAATAAGCTCTGCTTTGTAAAACATGAGGAATTTATGATTGACGTATATAGGAATTTTAACAGTAGTCTTATTTAATGGAGCAGCTTCCCTCATGTGATGCAACTAAACCTGCATTTAGAAAACACTTTTCCACTTTCTCTGTTTTAGGCTGTTAGTCTTGGTTGAGAGGAGAAGATCGAGACCAAACAAAAGCATTAATGTGAAACCAATTAAAACTGAATGACTTTTGATTGATTTGTGAGATTCTGGAGCCGTATATGAATAACATGAGGCTGATGTTAGACGGTCTGTGGAGGGCAGAAGTGGCTTTCAGATACAGCAGCCGCAGTCTTTCTTTGAATGCTGGTTGAAAAGCGGACAAGGAAAGAATGAGGACTGAAATAGCAGCTGGAGACCTGCTGAAAGAATGACATGGGCTTGAACTTAACTGGACTACATTGGTCTGAAGGTATCAGAGACTTCAGTGTGAATGTCAGTAAAACCTGTCCACGTCAAATTTCAAACATTTAAAATAAAATAAATAAATAACAGCAAGAAAGACTGTTTTAATCTATTTGATCTGTTTTACTTTTACTGTAAAAAAGTACTTGTAATGCAATGATTTAATGATAATTTATTAAATAAAATCAGTATGAATTATATTCAGTACAACAGATACTACCATGATTTAGAATTACTTTAAAATTTATTTTTAAATAAATAATTTCCGATTACAAATACAAGAATTTTTATGTAAACGTGCTTCACTGGCATGAAAATGTAACAAAATAAATAATAATAAATTAAAATAAAAATCATAAAATTTTTTCCATATGCAGCTTCAATTCTTAAATTAATAAATAAATAAAAATGTTTTGCAAAGTCTAGTTAGACATTGTTTTTTATGCAATTAATCTAATTTTCCAGTCAAATTCTTCTTATTATAATACATTTGCATGTTTTACTTGAACATATTGAAAATGCATTTAATGATATTGTAATGATATTTATTTAATGATAAATTAAAATCCGAAAGAAATTAAATTCAGTACAACAAATACCACCATGATGTATACTTACTTTAAAAAGTTTATTATATATAAACTTTTTCCAATTATAATATAAATTGTGAATTGGATGTAAATGTGCTTAAATGAGTCCTGAAAATGTCTATATATATATATATATATATATATATATATATATATACAATCTTCATTTACCATGCAAAATTATTTTATTATTTCTTTTTTGATTTTGAGGTGAAATATGACCTTCGTGTTCTTGAGATTCACCCAAAAAATGTTACCCTGCAGCTTCTGCTTGTTTATAATAATTGCAAATCTTAAAAAAAAATCATAATTGACTATATTTTGTACATTACTATATTGTACTTCACTATATTTTGTATTTTGTACAAGCTTTTCTCAGATTTTACTCACTTCTGGGAACAATTTTGTCCCTATAGTAAAAAAAACCAAACAAACACAGTGACCTTGTTCGTAGTCCTGACAAAGAATAATATGATCTGTTCCTGCCTGTGTTTGTCCCATCAGCTCTGTCTCTGTGCTTCATATTTCACTGCTGTCGGAAGCTCGCTGTCTCATTACAAAACACCCCTCACTCTCTCTCTCTCTCTCGCTGCAGTAGGGTTGGTGTGTTGTTGCGGTGGGGGTTGGATCTGTGTGTATGTGTGTAAAGTGCAGGTTTCAGCAGGCTGGAGCTCACACACCATTGTCCTCTCAGATCACACAGAGTGTGTATGAGTGTGAGTGTGTGTGTATGAGGACGCTGCATCTTCTCACTGCAGCACTGCTGATGTTCCCGCTCTGAGGAATTCCCTGTTCCAGGATTGTGTGTGTTTGGAGGGATTTAACGCTCGGATATTGATGGCACCGGAGCTGAATGTCACGGACTGATCGGCCGTACAGAATAACGCTTGGTGTTTTTTGTGAAAGCACCTCTCGTGTGTGTGTGTGTGTGTGTGTGTGTCTGTGTGTGTTGGAGAAGCAGGCATGCGGTCGGAGCGCATGAGTCGTGTGTGTATCGTGGTCCTGGAGGAGGTGGAAGACGACGATCCCTCCCCTCTGCATTCCAAAGCCACCCCGGACCACATTTCCCAGAATTCCTCTCAGGACGAGAAGGTGAGGTGGCTGATTTGACTGCAGGTGGATGATAATGGGGTGTTTGTTGTGTGTGTATGAAGCAGCGGTGAACTTCAAAAGAGAGCGAGAAGAAAGTCAAACAGTTGCTTTAGTAGCTGCATGTTGTGATCTGTCCCCGTTATTATCTGAAGACAGATACAGACACGTTCATCCGTCTCTGTCAGATCTGATTGGGGTTTCCAGGTGGGGTCCAAAAATTCCCCTAGGAAACCCTGGATCATGTGACTAGGAGTGAGTTGTGGACCTTGGACCTGGATGGAAATGCAGCTGTCAGACGCAAATGTCAGCATGCATTAGGACACGCTTCACACGCAGCGCACGTCCATTTTTGCTTTCAAAATACACTGGCTTTTATAAAAATATAACTTTTTTTTTTTTTTTACTTGACGTGGTGTGAGATGCATCGCAGAGGCCAAAGATGTCCATCAACAACTGCTAAATATAATCCAATAATGTATTCTGTGTGAACAGACCATTAGGCCAGAAACGCACTTTATACAAGTACAAATGCAGACATGAACAAACCTCATGTACTCTTTACTATTTGTTTGATTCATATGAAAATATGTTTAATGAAGTGAGATAACATTTTAAAGCCTCTTGTAAATTGTTTTTGTTGTCTGTTTTTTTCTAATATTTTATTTATTTTTTAAATCAAAGATAAATTGTAAAAACCTTTTGTAAATTGTTTTATTTGTTTAATTTTATCTAAACTTATTTTTTATGTATTTCTTATTTTATATTATGTATTTCTTATTTTATATTTTTTCAAAGATACATTTTAAAAACTTTTTGTAAATGTTTATTTCTTATTGAATTTTCTCATTTTCTCATTCATTAATTCATATTTTTTTTAGTTTTTTCATTCTAGTTTTTTCTTAATTTTTTGTAAATTCTTTGTTGTTGAATTTTATGTAATTATTTTAGGTTTTTAATTTTTTTATTTTAGTTAATTAAATAGTTATATTTAATATTTATTTAATAAATTAAATAATTTATTTTAGACATGTTTTATCAAAGCTAAACTTTATCTATCTATCTATCTATCTATCTATCGCTAAATTTTAGCCTGTTGTACAGTTACCTTCATATGTCTGAGCCATTATTCAGGGAGTTAAAACATATATGTTGTCGTTCCGTCTTGACTACAAAAGAAAAAGAGGAACACATTTTTATGCTAATGCTCATAATACTGCATGTTTTTGTGTTGCATTGTGAATTGTTCTCACACATTTCAAACTAAGTGTTGGTGCTCTTGATCAGTGAGAACAGCAGGCGTTTGAATGGAAACTGTTAAAAAATTAGCTGGATAATCATCAGTTTAGTGGATGAACCGGATGGGCAGGTTTCAGTTCTGTGGATTTTGCCAGCTGGTTTTGTTCTTTAATAGTTAAAAGCATTCTTTGAAGATCAGTCTAAGTGCTTCTGACTGGTTTCAGTCCGTTTTCAGGAGCTTCAGGCTAACGTTTTTGCTGTTATAACAGACCACATTTCCTTAAACAGAGGAAAGCTGCATTCTTTCTTTTACGACGTTCCTCCTGTCTTTCGTTCTCACGTCTGCTTTCAGCTGCTGCATCATGTGTTTGTGAGGTGAATCCACATAAAGACTGCAGCAGGTGTGTGTGTGTGTGTGTGTGTGTGTGTTTACGAGTACATTCAGTAATTGTCAGCTCCTCTCTACTCTCTTCCCTCTCAGATAAAAAGGTACAAAAGCTGTCACTGGGGAAGTACCCTTTCAAAAGGCTCTAATTTGTATACTTTAGGTACAAATCTGTACCTTTTAGTTCTGAAATGCACCTTTTAGTGGTAAATGATTTGACTTGACGCATGTACAAATAGTTTTTATCCAAGAGCAGTAGCTCCTCTATTTTATTGTATTTTTTTTGTATTTTAATGATATGCTGCAGACTGGATTGTGCCACTGAGAATTTAATTGGAACTCTGTTACAATGACAATAAAGTTAAGTAAATAAGGTCTAAAAATGTACCTTTTTAAAAAGCTTTTGCACCTGGTTTTTTTTTTCTGAGAGAGATGCATAAGTTGCGCTTTCAATCATTTCCTGTAATGACGCCTGAGAGGAGGGCGTGGCTGGTGGGCGGAGCTGGGCGCGGCCGGACAGGGCGGGGCTTTAGTGTAGCCTGTCCTTATTTGGAATAACCTTGAATAATATATTTAATGCATGTTCTTATTGGGTTTGTTTAAGTATGATTTAAGTATTAATTATATACTATTATATAGGTTTGATTAATACCTTGTTAGCTTTTATTTTAATATTTTCACTTAATTTTTTGTCATTTTTGTTAATTTTTGTTTCTTTTAAATATTTTTTTTATTTTAGCTATAGTTCAGTTTAAGTTTTTATTTATTTCCAGTTAATAATTTTAGCTCTTCAACTTAAACTTATTTCAGTTAACTGCAAAGGCAACAATTCTTCTTTTTTTTTTTTTTGAGAAAAATGTTTGTTTTATTTCAGATTAATTTAAACTGGCAGTAACGTTTTAATAGTTTTAGATTCTGTTTTAGTTAACGATAATAACCCTGCTTCAACGGATTCACAGCTTGTAAGCTGTCAACACATGACAAAATATTGTCACGTATTGCAGTTATGCATGATATACCAGTATCAGCCAATATCAGTGTTTAGTTAAATTAATACAGAGCAGATAATGCGCAGTGTCCTTTCATTCATTTGTTTGTTTCCTACAGTATTTTTTTCTATGGCAGGTTTTTAGGCATTTTTTAAAATGCATCTTTTGTACTCCATGTTATGACGTATTGATTAGGATTTGACTTGAAGCATGTACAATTCTAGATTCTTATAGAGTGGGAAATGTTTTTTTTTATATTAATTATTTATTACAAATTTATAAAAAAAAAAAAACATATCTATATATCTCAACATATTAACCCATCCCTAATAGGAGAAATACAGAATTAATTAAATAAATAAATACATAAACAAATAACCATTTGCACTTACAATCTAGAATTTATACTTGCTTTGCATGCATAACTTCATCACTCATCATTCTCATTATCAGTGACAATGTAGACATAATTATTAATGCATTAGTGCATCCTCAATATATTCCTTTGACCTGGTTGGAAATCTTCAATTGCTCAGTAAAAACGGTTAATTTGATTCAGTCCCTATTTTGTTTAAAGTAACTGAGTGCAGACAGTTTCACTCCTGCGAGTCTCATCTCTCCTGATTCTCACAAATGTTGTTAGAACAGATTTCATACACTATTAAATACTTTTATTTCATGCTGCACATCAATGAGTTTCTCTTTGGCGTGCTGATGAATCAACGGTTTCTTGTTTTCGTCTGTCTATAATAAACCGCTTGACGTCTGATTCTCAGAATGTCGCTTAAACACAGTTTCATTCATTTAGGTTCTTTTCATCTTCACATTCATCTTCAACATTTAACACAGCCTGTTGTTCAAGACGAGCTTGTCATAATTTAAGTTTTGATTGATATCAGACGTGCTGGTTTGTCTTTCTGAGTTAAAGAAGATCTTCAGTATTGTTTTTAAGCATCTCTTTCATTTCTCCACAGCCCTCTCTGATTAAAGCCATATTTAACGGCGACGCAGATGAAGTTCGCTCTCTCATATTCAAGAAAGAAGACGTCAATGTACAGGTGAATGTCCATTACTTGCAAAAACACAAGCTATCCTTTGTAATTCTCTGAAAGTGGTAATTTTTCAGTTTTTATTGCATCTGGCTGGGTTTTGAGACCAGATGATTGATTTCTCACTGATGGATGATCTTGGAAACCCTTCTGAAATGGACTCAGTGGCAGTTTTTTGTACATTATTTCTCTTAGTTTCATAATGGATCTTCATCCGAGAGGTTAATAGGCTGTCACGAGCCCGCATTTGGACTGAAGAGAGTTTATTTTACTGCTCACTGTTTACTGAGGAGGCTGTTTTCATTGCCAATGCCTGGAGAGACGCCCGTTCCACTGCCAGCCAATCACTGATGGCCTGTCGGGTCACGTGACTCTGTGTGGCTTGGCCTCCTGGTTTCCATTCTCATTCCAGACCAGATGGAAGACAGAAGCCTGCAGGGTGGCATGACACTGAAGAATGAATGATAGCCGCTCTTTCGTAATTGCCTTTATTGATGAAAATGTCGAACGAGACATTCGCTTTCCTCATGCATCTGGAGGCATGGTTAAAGCTACAGTATAGGTGATCGCAGAAGATCCCGGGAACCTGAAACAGAGAAACGTGCGTGTGTCTCATGTTTCTGCATGCCGTCTCTAGAGATCTCACACACGCTTACAAATGCATCACTGTGTGCCATGCGCAAGAATACAGTGTGTGCATCATATAACACACACCCTGCTGACACCGCACATGCATCAAACACTTCCAAATGGAGTAAAACTCATGCAAATCAGAGGTGAATCGCAAAAAAAACACCAGCTTCACTCTGTTTTGAGCAGAAATGAGATTGGATGCAGTATTTCTAGAGTATTTGATTGGCTGATGATACATGGGGCAACTTTTTGAGCGATGTTGCTTGGGCACTTTCCCATTGAGAATGGGTAACAAATTTCTATCTGGATACTTTAGATCGGTCGTGGGCCCTGTGTCTCACCTGGTTGCTCAAAAAGTTTCCCTCTGTATCATCAGCCTCTTGCACCAATCAGCAATAGATTTGTTTAAAGAAATTAATACTTTTATTATGCAACGATGCATTAAATTGATCAAAAGTGACAGTAAAGACATTTATAATGTTGCAGAAGATTTCTATTATAAATAAATGCTGTTCTTTTAAACTTTTTATTCATCAAGTAATCCTGGTTTCCTCAAAAATATTGGGCAGCACAACTGTTTTCAACACTGATAATAATCAGAAATGTTTCTTGAGCAGCAAATCAGCATATTAGAATGATTTCTGAAGATCATGTGACACTGAAGACTGGAGGAATGATGCTGAAAATTCAGCTTTGATCACAGCAATAAATTACATTTTAATATATATTCGCATAGAAGATGGTTATTTTGAATTATAATAATATTTCATAATTGTATTTTTGATTAAATAAATGCAGGCTAGGTAAGCTAAAGACTTCTTTCAAAAACATTTGAACGCCCCTAAACTTTTAAAAAGCGATTGTATTTGCTGAAATAGTGAAAATAACTGGTTTTAAACATGATTTGTCATTAATTGGTGCATGTTTGTGAATCCTCAGGACTGTGAGAAGAGAACGCCGCTTCACGCTGCTGCTTACCTGGGCGACGCTGAGATCATAGAGCTGCTCGTCCTGTCAGGTATGAAGGGTCATTTACACCCCAAACACTCCAAATGAGCTGTGAGAACCCAAACCTCCAGTGTGGTGACTGAAATATCAGCCAGATTTATTAATCGATCTAAATTATGATGTAATCTGGGTTGGTGGATAAATCTACACTACCATTCAAAAGTTTGGAGTCGGTAAGATTTTTGGAATGTTTTTTAAAGAAGTCAATTCTGCTCACCAAGGCTGCATTTATTTGATACAGTAATATTATGAAATATTATTACTATTTAGAATATCTGTTTTCCGTGTGAATATATTGTAAAATATAATTTATTCCTGTGATGTGCAGCTGAATTTTCAGCATCATTCCTCCAGTCTTCAGTGTCACATGATCTTCAGAAATCATTCTAATATGCTGATTTGCTGCTCGAGAAACATTTCTGATTATTATCAATGTTGAAAACAGTTGTGCTGCTTCATATTTTTATGGAAACTGTGATACATTTTATTTTTCAGGATTCTTTGATGAATTGAAAGTTCAAAAGAACAGCATCTTTTGTAACATTGTAAATGTCTTTACTGTCACTTTTGACCAATTTAATGCATCCTTGCTGAATAAAAGTAGTAATTTCTTAAAAACAAATTATACTGACCCCAAACTTTTGAACGATAGTGCACAGCACTGGAACATCTATTTATTGTGTTTTCATCTAAACAAAATATATCAATAATTTAAATGCAATGGTTTCTATTGCATTTAAATGATTGATATATTTTGTTACATAGCAACACCTTAGCAACCACTAACAACAACACTGACATTGTGTATATAAAATATGTAACAGAAGTGAGTTATATTGCAAATGATCTTTGAAAACTCATATTTGTTGAGCACTACACCAGTGACACACTGACAAAAGGCACACACATGTGACGTCCTGAAAGGGCCGTATGTAGGTGTGTAAAGGAGGAGTTGTTGTCATTTATGACAGAGGAAAAGTAACAGGTGCTGCTGTATTTTAAGCCACAGATGTGATTACAGAGCGTTTTGGGGGTTTATTTTGAACTGGCTTACAGGAAGCTCCACAGATCCTGCTTCAGCTGTGACATTATAAGTGTAATTCAGTCATGCATACCCTCTCTCTCTCTCTCTCTCTCTCTCTCTCTCTCTCTCAGGGGCGAGAGTGAATGCCAAAGATAATAAATGGCTCACTCCTCTTCATCGGGCCGTAGCGTCCTGTAGTGAGGTACGACACATCCTCCAGCGTCGGAAAAACAAATATAAACAAATGAAATGGCTTTCAAGCTCATTAATGTGATTGTGTGTTCAGGAAGCAGTCCAGGTGCTGTTGAAACACTCGGCGGATGTGAATGCGCGGGATAAGAACTGGCAGACGCCACTGCACGTGGCCGCGTCCCATAAAGCCGTGCGCTGCGCCGAGGCGTTAGTCCCGTTGTTAAGCAACGTCAACGTGTCGGACCGCGCCGGACGTACGGCTCTACACCACGCGGCCTTCAGCGGACACCTGGAGGTCAGACGCTCAGTTTTCCACTGTCTGCAGATCAGCAGATGCACAATATCTGCCCGTCCAAAATGTGACACGTTTGCATAGTATCCTGTTTGTCATAGAGTTTATGAGACCTGTTTACACCAGGAATGAAATGAAAAGCAAAATAAATGGCAGATAAAAGACCCGTTCACACCTAGAGCGAAATGAGAAACTCTGGTTGTGCTTTAATGCAAAATACAGAAAGCTATGTGATATAAATTTCATTCACATTAATAGTCATAGGGCCAGATTTACTAAACAGGGCAAATTACCGCGAGAGTGCAATTCCAAAAAAGTGCTAATGGGAGTGGAAATTTCTGCGGGTGATTTACTGACAATGCACAAGTTAAAGAACACAGACGCAGCCACACTGTAAAACATTATTGTGATTTTAACAGTAAAAGACTGTAACAATGCTACAGTAAAAACCTGTTAACTGGTTAACAGTAAGTTTCCATACTATATTCGGTGAATAAATGTAATTACATTTAATGTAATTTTACAGTAAAATACTGTAAAAAATTCATAAAAAGTCATTGTATAATTCATAAAAAGTCATTGTATAATTTACAGTGAAAAAACGTAAATTGACACTCCCAGAATTCCCTGCATGACACTTCATATTTGATGTTTTTTTGTTGAATTAACATGTTTTTTCTTATCATTTGTGTACATTAGGGTTTAATCTTACATCTAATGTTGTTAAATTAATGTTTATTGCATTATTTCAGTATCATGATGATGGGGTTTAGTGTTTGTGTGAATGACACTGTGCCCTCAGCTCGTAGAAAAGCTGTTTGTGATGAGCTTTGGTTCATCGTGTGACTTTCTCATCACCATCAGTTTTTGGTGGTTATCAGTGCATTACAGTGGTTCAAAACAGATGTTAACACTTCAATATGTTGGTTTATTAACATTACATCAGTTAATGAAATACAATATTTTATTGTGAATTTAAGTTAAGTCTGTAAAACCTAAAATGTTGCTACCATATTTTTTACGGTGAAGTTCTGGCAACCACAGCTGCCGGTATTTTACCGTAAATGTCACAGATTGTTTTTTACAGTGTACATTTATAATCTCAGTTAGCGTGTGATTCATTTTGATACTCTCCTCCCAGAAATTTTGCGTTTGAAAGGGAAACTCCTACAAATGCATATTCAATAAGGTCAGGCGCAAAAATAACTGTGAAATGCGAATTCTTCACTGCGCGTCTTTAGTAAATCCTGACAGTATTTTAATTTTAACGCCAAAAGACGGTTTGTGCTGGCACAAACTGTTAGTAAATCTGGCCTATAGTGAGAAACAGTCCAAAACCACTAGTTTGCATTTTCTAATAAATGTACAAATTACACTACTGTTCAAACTTTTCTTTTTTTTTTTTAAGACATTAATACTGTTATCCAGCAAAGACGCATTAAATTGCTCAAAAGTGACAGTAAAGATATTTATAATGTTGCAAAAGATTTCTATTTCAAATAAACGCTGTTCTTTTGAACTTTCTATTCATCTGTGAATCCTGAAAAATGAAATGAATCATGGTTTCCACAAAAATATGAAGCAGCACAACTGTTTTCAACACTGATAATAATCAGAAATGTTTCTTGAGCAGCAAATCAGCATATTAGAATGATTTCTGAAGATCATGTGACACTGAAGATTGGAGTAATGATGCTGGAAATACAGCTTTGAACACAGGAATAAATTACATTTTAACAGATATTCACATAGAAAACAGTTATCTTAAATTGTAATAATATTTCACAAAATTACTGTTTTTACTGTATTTTTGATCAAATAAATGCAGCCTTAGTGAGCAGAAGAGACTTCATTCAAAAACATTAAAATATCTTACCAACCCCAAATTTTTAAATGATAGTGTACGTTTATATTTGAACTCTCCAAACAAACAGAAACCATCTTAAAAGTCATGTGATCCACATCTAGTTGACACGTCCTTAAAGCATTTTTAGTTGTAGAACTAATAGGTTAGTTGGAACAACCTTTGCTTGCCATATCACTTCTGTTTGCTCTACTTGTTCGCTGTGTCTTTCATATCTTCTTCTTTCTGCTTGGAAATCAACAAATCCAACAGATTGAGGTCTGTCTAGAATGCTGCTGGCAGATACATGACCCAAAAGCTGATATATTATTGATCAGTGAGGTGTTTTTTATCTAGCACACGAGGGAAAAAAGACCAGCTCTCCAAGCAAAGTCAAATAACAATAAATAACAAAGATTGCTTAAAATACAGTATGCTAGATAAGCCTTGTTGTGTATTTTTAATCAGTTTAAGCCGTCTTGCAGTCCTGTTGAAAGTGTGCTGAGGTCCTCTAGACTAGATCTAAATAAATAAAACATCTAGTTTAGCATTCTTTGGTTTCTGTGTCATTGCAGATGGTTCAGTTGCTGGTGTCCAGAGGTGCAAACATTAATGCATTTGATAAGAAGGACAGACGAGCCGTTCACTGGGCCGCATACATGGGTAAGACGTCAACATTACCATCAGGACGAACAGAAAACGTTTCTATTAGCCTCAGATCAGTGTAGAGCAGACGGGTGCCTTCAAACGCACTCACTGTCTCTGTCTGTCTCAGGTCATCTGGAGGTGATGAAGTTGCTGGTGTCTCATGGCGCTGAGGTTTGCTGTAAGGATAAGAAATCCTACAGTCCTCTTCACGCCGCTGCCTCCAGTGGAATGATCAACGTCGTCAAATACCTGCTCAATCTGGGCGTTGATGTAAGTAAGCCCCGCCCACACCGTGCATACAGCTCCGCCCCTTGGTCGCCACGTGAACCATGATTGATTTATATAGAGAGCAGATGCTGTACGTTACCTGCTGATGCCCCGATCTCATTTGATTACTTCATTGACTTTACAAAATCACAATATGTCAATGTTTTTTAAATTGTATAATTTGATATGTAATGTATAGCCAAATCTACAAAAGTTTAAATTAATATCCCAACACACATGCAAACATTCATAGAATATTGTTATACCCCATTTTTCTTTAATTATAAAATAATTTAAATCATATTGTTCAGGATGTATGTTTATCATTAATATTTTATACATCAAACAGAAAGATGCTATATTATATTGTATCAATTATGTTATGTTATGTTATATATCCAGGACTATATTAAATATATTATACTGTATTATTGGCTTTGAAGAACTGCTTATGACTGTATTTACATAATTAATAATTAATCAACATTTAATAATCTACACCAAGGCATTTATTTGATCAAAATTAAACCGTAAAACTGTGAAATATTATTGCAATTTAAAAGAACTGTTTTCTATTTGAATATACTTTAATCTGTAATTTATTGCTGTGATCAAAGCTGAATTTTCAGCATCATTACTCCAGTCTTCAGTGTCACATGATCCTTCAGCAGCTTTTATTAAATATTATTATATTGTATTATTGGCATTGAAAAACGGTGTAATTATGGCTGTATTCACATGGCTTAGATTGAATTTGACATGACATCATAATTACTAAAATCCGTACTGTACACAGTCAGCTGAACAAAAAATAAGAGCCATTAACCACATGTCTCTGTCTTCAGATTAAGGAGCCGAACGCGTATGGAAACTCTGCTCTGCACCTGGCGTGTTTTAACGGGCAGGACGTGGTGGTGAATGAGCTGATCGAAGCAGGCGCTGATGTCAATCAGGTGAATGAGAAGGGCTTCTCCCCGCTGCACTTCACCGCCGCGTCCCGCCAGGGGGCGCTCTGTCTCGAGCTGCTCATCGCCAACGGAGCCAACATCAACAGCAAGGTCAAAACACACACCACCTCTCGTCTTCTACATTACAATATGTCAGTTAATGACTTTAAAGTGCCCCTGTTATGCCATTTTTAAGGTTGCTAATATTGTTTTATGAGTCTCCTAAAACCGGTTTACATGCATGCAAGGTCAAAAAACACATTAGTTTTCTCAAAAAATAGATTTAATTTTACCTCATTTCTAAATGATTCGTAAACGACTCGTGCGAAGCAGTTCAAAGAATCAGTCTCTCTAAACCCCTCCTTTCCGTGAGCCCTCACTGCTGTGATTGGTCAGATGATTGGTCCTTTGTGATTGGTCCAGAGCCGCAGAGAGCTTGGCTCTGGATTGGTCTACCGCATACAGCACGTGTCAGAAACGAAACGCCCATTGCCATGACCGAATGTAACAGCCCTGGAGACTTGTCAATACATAGAAAAGATGGTTTTGATTGAACCTTACCAATTTGAGCCGGAGTCTGATGATGAAAAGGTAGAACTGGCTGATCGACAAGAGACTGATTCGCAAGCACGACTGGAGCAGGACGTTTCTCAGTGGGAAGTGTCAAGTGTTAACAAGTTTGTGGTAATTATAAGATGTGATAAAACAAATTTACTCTCACAGCGTAGGATACAGCGTCTTCTCGACATGATGTTAACCACACGGAAATTTTATCAAATTTTCATTTTTGGGTGAACTATCCCTTTAACAGAATAAGATTCGAATTCCTGACAACTCGTTTAGGCAATTGCGAGGCGACTCTTTTTTTTGATAGACAATAACTTTGTCTATCAATTTATCGTGCACCGTCGGCTTCACAACTTTGCAGATAGTTTATGTTCACATACAGCTATATGACACACTGCATGAAAGGTAATATTCGAAAAGGCATAATAGGGGCACTTTAAATTGTATTATGTATAGCCAAAGCTGCAAATGTTTAAATTAAATGCCTTACACAAGTTACTACACACAAACATTCATAAAATTCAGATTATAGCTTGTTATAGCTTGTCTTTCTTAAATTATAATTATAATTAAGAATTTGAATCATATATGACCAGTTGTAAAAAAAAAATTTTTTTTTTTAAAGTTTATATTATTATTATTTATTTGTGTTATTATTTTAGTTATCCAACTTTTTATAATATAATATCCAGCAGACTATATTAAATATATTGTCCTGTATTATTGCCATTGAAGAACTGTTTAATTATGTACATTATCTGCGTTATTAATTATTAATCTTCTCCAAGGCTGCATTTATTTGATCAAAAATATAGTAGAAACTGTAATATTGTGAAATATTATTACAGTTTAAAATCAATGTTTTCGGTTTCAATAAACAGTATTGCATCAACCGCAACATCACTGACTTTTCTGATATTTTTTTAAAATTATTTTTTGATAGACAGTTTTTATTACTTCAGTTTAACATGAACATGTCTTTGTAAACTTTAAATTAAAATTTTAAAAAATGGCTCATGAGTGCAGAGCAAAATGAGAAAGTCTGGTTGTTTACATACAATACAAATTACAGAAAGCCACCTGATAATATAAATTTCACTGATGTTAATACTGTGATACCGTCCAAAACAACTAGTTAAATCTTATATTTAGCATTTTTCTAACAATTTTATAAATTGCATTACTGTTCAAAATTTTGGGGTTAGTAAGACTTTTTTTCTTTTTTAAAGATATTATTTATTACAACAAATACTGATAAATTGAACATTCACTTCAGTGGGATGAGAGACTGGACGCTTTCAACTGATTTCCTATTGAACTGTCAGCAACTGAACTGCAGTGCTTAAACTATTTCAAACATAGTCGATTAAGCTCCAAACTCGATCATAATGCACAATGTTTCCATCTGACATGTATTTTGAGCTGCAGCTCGTCATATTAATGGAGTGTTTTCACTATTAGCTCACCTGAATATGTTCTAGATTTGTGTTGGATGTTATCTTTGGAATGGAAATACTGATATTTTATTTGTAAACATCATACTTTTCCCGCTTATTTCATTTAATGTCATAAACTAGCGAGCTAAGCCAGTAGTAGTGCCGACAGTGTCGTGTAAAACATGACTGAATTCACAACAGCTATTTTAGATTGTAATAATATTTCACAGTTTTTACTGTGGTTTTGATCAAATCAATGCAGTCTTGGTGAGCAGAAGAGACTTCTTTCAATAGCTGTACGTGTTCATCCCTTGTCCAGAGTAAAGATGGTAAAACTCCTCTCCACATGGTAGCCATTCACGGGCGATACTCCAGATCGCAGGCCATCATTCAGAACGGTAAGTGTGTTATTCCGTCTGTTTCTTGTTGGTCTTCCTCTCCTGTTTCTCCTCATCCTCTCTTTCCTCATCTGTAGGCGCAGAGATCGACAGCGAGGATGAGAACGGAAACTCTCCGCTTCATATAGCGGCTCGTTATGGTCACGAGCTGCTCATCAACACTCTCATAACCAACGGTGCGGACACGGCAAAGTGAGTGATAGGACGTGTGTTTACAGTTACGCATAATTCATGAGCTCGTGCTGATCATGTGACTGTGACTCCGCCTCTGTAGGCGGGGCATCCACGGAATGTTCCCGCTGCATCTGGCGGCGCTGAGCGGATTTTCAGACTGCTGCCGGAAACTGCTCTTCTCAGGTGAATCACATTAATCGTGAAGATTTATGGTGTTCATAACAGCAGTTAAAATTGATTTCTGTGCATGAAACTTATTTTTCCCTCTCTCAGGGAAGTGCCTTGGGCTTTTAACTGGTCTTGCTAATGGATATCTGTTGGTTCAGGTTTTGACGTCGACACGCCGGATGACTTTGGCAGGACGTGTTTGCATGCGGCCGCTGCAGGAGGGTGAGTCACAGCGCTGCTGCTCTCTGATTGGCTCATCAGCGCCCCCTGTGGCCTGGATGATCTGTTGTCCTGATCACGTGACCATCTCTCCTTCTTTTCTTCAGGAATCTGGAGTGTTTAAATCTGTTGCTCAACACGGGTGCGGACTTTAATAGGAAAGACAGATTTGGGAGGTGAGTTACAGAATAGATCATCAAAGCTAAATTAACTTCAAAATCAAAATATACTCTACCGTTCTAATGTTTGGTGTTGGTACGATTTTTTAAATGTTTTTGAATGAAGTCTCTTGTGCTCACCAAGGCTGCATTTATTTGATCAGAAATACAGTAAAAAATAGTAAAATTGTAAAAATGTGATATAATTTAAAATAACTGTATTCTATGTGAATATATAGTAAAATGTAATTTATTGCTGTGATCAAAGCTGAATTTTCAGCATCATAACTCCAGTCTTCAGTGTCACATGATCTTCAGAAATCATTCTAATATGCTGATTTGCTGCTCAAGAAACATTTCTGATTATTATTGATGTTGAAAACATTTGTGCTGCCCAATATTTTTGTGGAAACTGTGATACTTTAGATTTTTAAAACAAATTCTCATTAATGTTATGTGTCTACATATTTTACTTTTTGATACTGTTATAAATAGTAAAATATTATAAAAAATATTGTGCACACAATATTTATTAACAGGGTGTCCGTGGGGTCTTAAAAAGTATTAAAAGTTGATAGATCAATTTAGAGAAAATTAAGGCCCTTAAAAAGTATTAAAAAGTCTTAAATGCCATTTTCCAAGGTATTACATTTTGCATCATCTTTTCATTATGTATATTTGTCGAATAGTGGGGTTCTGTGTATTTTATTTATGTAATTCCGACAGATTTGACGTCATCTGTTACGGCGCTCACTGACTGACTGCGCCGCTGCGTGATAGCGCGGGACTTTTTACTTGATCCCGCTCTCGCTGAATTTCTGACCATTACCGCACGCTCCCATCCGCTCCCGCGATTTTTGAATCCGCTCCCACAAACATTCTAATATTGTATAGAATTTTCGCGCATCAGGGCGCCGCTATCAATATGTGGGGTATTTAAATCCCCTTTGAATGAGCGCTCGCAGTCGTAATTCACTTTCGATTTTGCGATCGCGCGCGCACTGTGTAAAGGGAGCACATCCTACGATAAAAGATACTATTTGTCAATGCACTCGGGATCTGTTGAGAAGCAAATCCTCCAACATCTTGTCAGTTATCTCTCCTTACTTTTGACCCGTGATTAGTCAAATCTGCAGCTCGTGTTGGATGCAGGGTTGTTGTTGTTTTTTTCCAACGAAATTGGACCGCTTAAACTGTTGTCATGGGTTGATTTTCCCCAGTAGGTTAAAGGTTTGAAATATTGCATAAATTACATTTGGTTGAAATGCTTGTACTGAAACATTTTGCATTCTACCTGTAATAAA
>NW_015666505.1:116722-123232 GCF_001515625.1 Sinocyclocheilus rhinocerous
TTAATTAAATTTGTAATTAATATATGTAATACATTTATAATAATATAATTTATGTATTAATTTATAGTTTATATTATATATTATGTTATATTAATATATAATACAGTAGTTTGTCATATAGATTTCTGTGTATATATATATATAATAATATATATTTTTTTTTTTATGAAAATGTGACCCAGTTGTTTTGTTGACAGGCTCCACACTTACAGTCAGCTGTTGTCATTAAAGCATGCTGGGATGTGCATTTTCCTACAGATTTCCAGCACAGATACTGATAGAGCTGCAGTGATCAAGCAGCATTACAGGAATCCTGCAGCAGGGATATGGTTATGATTTATCTCTGTCTCTGTCTCTCTCAGGACGGCGCTGCATTACGCTGCTGCTAACTGTAACTATCAGTGTGTGTTTGCTCTGGTGGGCTCCGGTGCCAGTGTGAACGAGTGGGACATCAGGGGCTGCAGTCCTCTGCACTACACCGCTGCCGCAGATTCAGACGGCAAGTGAGTGACAGAGAGATGAACACAAACACACTGCCGTTCAGCACACTGGGCATTCAAGGTCATGTTGAGTGCATTGCATTGTGGGATACAGTATTTTCAGTAGTGTGCGGCACATACTGTATCAACAAACATAGTAGGTCATGCGGCTGTTTCAGGCATATATCAAATGTTTATTGTGCACAGATACTACATAGTAATTTATTTTACAAATATTTATTAGTGTATTAGTGCCTGCCAAATGTTTCAGCAGCATTGGTTCTGGGAGTATTTTTTCCATTCAATTTTTTCCCAAAGCGATTTTTTAAAAACTTTGTTAAAATGTTATAAGCCACGAACCGAACAACCAGCTACATGGTAAAATAGAAATTGTATTTGAAGTGACGTATTTGAAAAACAGACAAAGATACAAGACTGTGTACTTACAGACTTTGAGGGAAAGAACTACAATCCCATGAACCATTGCGAATGACATAATCAAATTTAAAATGATTGTGAAATATAAAACTATTCATTTTAAGTTGTTGACCATATCCATAGAAACACACACACACATATATATATATAATCATTTTCATTAAGTGAAATTAAGCTGAAATAAAATATAAATATTATTTGAAAAACTTGAAAATTGAAATAAAATACTGAAATAAAATAAAAACTAAATAACAAATAAAAATTGTTTGTTCATTTGTTCACTGTGACTCTGGTGGAATTTTCTGCACAGCATCATGGGTAATGTAGTTTTTCACCATAGATTCAACTTGTTAAACACGATTATTTTAAAAATAAGTTGACATAATGTGAGCTGACTTCACAAAAACATACCATCAATTAACAACCTCAGAGCTCACAGTGTATCTGCCTTTACAGTTTTGGGTTATTGTCAAAAATACATTTCTGTTAAGAGTGTTTATTTGAAAAACAGACAAAGATACAAGACTACTTACAGAAGTTAAGGTACTTACAGACTTTGAGGGAAAGAACTACAATCCCATGAGCCATTGTGAATGACATAATCAAATTTAAAATGATTGTGAAATATAAAACTATTCATTTTAAGTTGTTGACCATATCCATAGAAACACACACACACATATATATATATAATCATTTTCATTAAGTGAAATTAAGCTGAAATAAAATATAAATATTATTTGAAAAACTTGAAAATTGAAATAAAATACTGAAATAAAATAAAAACTAAATAACAAATAAAAATTGTTTGTTCATTTGTTCACTGTGACTCTGGTGGAATTTTCTGCACAGCATCATGGGTAATGTAGTTTTTCACCATAGATTCAACTTGTTAAACACGATTATTTTAAAAATAAGTTGACATAATGTGAGCTGACTTCACAAAAACATACCATCAATTAACAACCTCAGAGCTCACAGTGTATCTGCCTTTACAGTTTTGGGTTATTGTCAAAAATCAATTTCTGTTAAGAGTGTTGTGTATTGCATCAGTGTTATTGTTAACTAAAACTATGAAAAAGCAGTTTCTTTAAGTGAAATAAAGCTGAACTAAAATATAAATATTCGTTTTTTTAAAACTTAAAAAACTTTCGAATTAGAAATGCTGCCTTTTCAATTAACTAAAATGAATACATTTAAGTTGACATAGTAAAATTACAAAAAGTCAAACTAAAATAAAACCCCAAAAATTAGCTTGCAACGACTCTGATTGGTAGCATTTTTGAACAGCATCATGGGTAATGTAGTTTTTCACTAAGAATTCTGCTGTTTAACATAAGTTGAAATAATGCAAACTGGTGGCTTTAACAAAATTATATACCATTGATTAACATCGTCCGAGTTATGATTTCACTATGGAGAAAATGAATGAGTTTTTACTTGCAGACCCCGTCTGTTCGCTCTGTTCTGAACAGTGTGTGTTTGACTCATTGATCTGATCTCTGTCAGGTGTCTGGAGTATCTGTTGAGGAATGATGCAAATCCAGCTCTCAGGGATAAAGACGGATACAGCGCCGTTCACTACGCCTCAGCGTATGGCCACCGAGTGTGTCTGGAGCTGGTTAGTGCGTCACACACACACACACACCGTGAGCTTCAAACACTCCTCACTGCTGCTTTGTGTTTAGCATTTATTTTTGTGTTTTATTTTGCAGATCGCCAATGAAACGCCGTTAGACGTGGTGAGTTGAAATCTGTATTTCTATTTGAATAGACCTTTACAATACAAAATCTGTGCAATGCTGCTCTCTAACGGACACAAAGTCGACATGAAATCACAAATCAGCCCTCTCTACTGTACTAAGAAATGTTTCTGGTCTTATTCTGCTTGATTCATCAGTGCATGTAGAAAAAACATTTCCAAAATCTTTCATAATCCATCAAACTGTAATAACCTTTTCCGCCTCTACCAAGCTTGTAAGGGTGAAAAAAAAAATACTATTAATGACTAATAGCAACATTTCATGATCCAATCAAAACTTTATCAATAAAATCAAGTCCATTGTTCAGTTTTTCTGAATACTGAATAACTCTAACACGCAGTGCCATTTCATGTTCTCAGCATAAACGAAATGTTTTTTTCTTCTTCACCGCATTCCTCTAATATAAAACTAATTTAAAGTGTGTATAAATTCATAAAGCCATGAGTATATGTGTGTGTATTTTCAGCTGATGGACACGTCTGCATCAAGCATCCTACACGACACAGACGTCCAGCCTCCCATCAGCCCTTTACACCTAGCCGTGAGTTAAAGCTCCAGATCTCAGGCTCTGTACATTAATAATGCAATAGTAATATTATTATTATATTTTATTATATAATATTGGATAGTAGTGACCATTAAACAGTGAAAAACTATGCATTGCATCAGTGTTGTTATTATTAACTAAACTGTTAATAATTGTTTTTGGTAATTGAAATAAAGCTGAAATTAAAAAAATAAGAAAATTATATATTTTTATATTATATTTATATTTACATATTTACATTTTTCATCTTTATCCATATTTATATTTTGTTTTATTTCAGATTTATATCAATTACTGATTTTTAATAATTATCAATAATAACACCGACTCAATACAGTTTTTCATTATTTAATGCTGAATTGAATGCTGTTACTAAAACTCAAACTGAAATAAAAACTAAAGTTACATAGAAGTATTAAAAACTTAATAAAATGACAAAAGCACATAACAAAATTAATAAAACTTAAATTCAAACAAGAAGTGATATCTGAAAATGAAAGCATATGAATGCATATAAATAATGCTAAATGAGCGTTTTACAGTGTTTTGAAAAAAGGCACCCATGTTCATTAATTAATTAAATGTAATATTAATAATAATCACAATAAACAAGTCTTCAGCCAAATAATATGGTTTACTAGTCTAGTTTAGGTTCAGCATGCAAGTCAAAGATCAGCTTCAGTGCTTTAAAATGTGCCTCATCCAGTCAGATTTTAGATTTGGAATCTGATTTTTATTAGTATTTTTATATGTTGGGTATAATAATGTCATTTGAAAACTGAAGCTGGTGTGTGTGTTTTTCCAGGCGTATCATGGTCACCATCACGCTCTGGAGGTTCTGGTGCAGTCTCTGCTGGATCTGGACGTGAGGACGCCGCAGGGTCACACGGCTCTGAGTCTGGCGGCGTTTAAGGGTCATGTGGAGTGTGTGGATATTCTGATCAGTCAGGGCGCGTCCATGATGATGAAGGACTACACACACAAGAGGAGCACCGTACACTTCGCAGGTCAACAACACACACACACACACACACACACACACACAAGAGGAGCACTGTACACTCCACAGGTCAACAACACACACATACACAAGAGGAGCACCGTACACCTCGCAGGTCAACAACACACACACACAAACACACAAGAGGAGCGCTGTACACTCCGCAGGTCAACAACACACACACACACACAAGAGGAGGGCCGTACACCCCGCAGGTCAACAACATACACACACACACAAGAGGAGGGCCGTACACCCCGCAGGTCAACAACATACACACACACACAAGAGGAGGGCCGTACACCCCGCAGGTCAACAACATACACACACACACAAGAGGAGGGCCGTACACCCCGCAGGTCAACAACATACACACACACACAAGAGGAGGGCCGTACACCCCGCAGGTCAACAACATACACACACACACAAGAGGAGGGCCGTACACCCCGCAGGTCAACAACATACACACACACACAAGAGGAGGGCCGTACACCCCGCAGGTCAACAACATACACACACACACAAGAGGAGGGCCGTACACCCCGCAGGTCAACAACATACACACACACACAAGAGGAGGGCCGTACACCCCGCAGGTCAACAACATACACACACACACAAGAGGAGGGCCGTACACCCCGCAGGTCAACAACATACACACACACACAAGAGGAGGGCCGTACACCCCGCAGGTCAACAACATACACACACACACAAGAGGAGGGCCGTACACCCCGCAGGTCAACAACATACACACACACACAAGAGGAGGGCCGTACACCCCGCAGGTCAACAACATACACACACACACAAGAGGAGGGCCGTACACCCCGCAGGTCAACAACATACACACACACACAAGAGGAGGGCCGTACACCCCGCAGGTCAACAACATACACACACACACAAGAGGAGGGCCGTACACCCCGCAGGTCAACAACATACACACACACACAAGAGGAGGGCCGTACACCCCGCAGGTCAACAACATACACACACACACAAGAGGAGCGCCGTACACCCCGCAGGTCAACAACACACACACACACACATACATGTTAAAGACATCAGACAATAATCTCAGCTTTAGACAGCTTGAACACCTCATGCATGTTGTGCACAATTTACTGGCTTTACTAGTTGCTGAATTTGATACATCTTCCAGGTTATCCCCATCAAATTTATTATAAATATTCAGGTCTGTTTGAGGCACTTAGTAGCTAATAAATAAGATTTCCTTCAGCACACCTTCATGTTCTCAGTAATACATTATCATTGTTGACAAGTTTGGGGGTTGGGAAGATTTTTAAAATGTTTTTGAAAGAAGTCTCTTCTGCTCATCAAGGCTGCATTTATTTGTTAAAAAATACAGTAAAAACTGTAATATTGTTTTGTGAAATAGTATTACAATTTCAAATAACTGTTTTCTGTGTGAATATCTGTTAAAATGTAATTGATTTCTGTGATGCGCAGCTGTATTTTCAGCATCATTACTCCAGTCTTCAGTGTCAGATGATCCTTCAGAAATCATTTTAATATGCTGATTTGCTGCTCAACAAACATTTCTGAGTATTATCAATGTTGCAAACCATTGTGCTGCTCAATATTTTTGTGGAAACTGTGATGCATTTTATTTTTCAGGATTCACAGATGAACAGAAAGTTCAAAAGTACAGCATTTATTTGAAATAGAATGTTTTGTTATATTATTAATGTTTTTACTGTCACTTTTAGTCAGTTTAATGCATCTTTAATGAATTTCTTTCAGAAATGAAAAAAATCTTACTGACCTCAAACTGTTTTGCATATCCAATTTAACATTTACTTGCATTTAATGTCATGCAAAAATGCTTGATCGCTTTACATGTCAATCATATGGTGTCCTTCTGTCTAAATGGTCAGTTTTAGGTCAAAATAAGCTGGTTTTATAATGCTTGTCTTGCATAGCCAGACTTGATGGTACTTGAAGATGGTTATATGAGATAAGTGAGGTCAGATGAGATTATTTTATTGTGTATTTTTGTGTCTGTCCATTTGTCTGCAGCCATGAACGGTCACTCTGAGTGTCTGCGTCTGCTCATCCACAACACTGAGCAGCAAACGGCCGTCAACATCCGTGATGGGAAGGGACAGTGAGTTTCAGGACTTCTCTATCTCAGATGTATGGTTGAATGATTGTGGGATTGTTGATCTGATTGTGTGTCTGTGTGTGTGCGTGTGCGTGCGTGTGTGCGTGCGTGTGTGTGTGTGTGTGCGTGTGTCTGTGTGTGTGTGTGTGTGT
>NW_015666505.1:124264-131895 GCF_001515625.1 Sinocyclocheilus rhinocerous
GTGCGTGTGTGTGTGTGTGCGCGCGTGGTCAGGACTCCTCTGATGTTGGCGGTTCTGGGTGGACACACAGATTGTGTGTATCTTCTGTTGAGTGAAGGAGCCAGTGTGGAGGCCAGAGATAAAGGGGGCAGGACGGCCCTCCACCGCGGGGTCAGTCACACACACACACACACAGACCTTCATCTGCCTTCATCTTCAATTCTGGTTTATTCTCATTTATTGTCATTTACAAAATCATTTTAAAATGTTATATAATAAATATAGTAAAGTAAATAAATAAAAAAACATTGTTTGATATTTTAGTAATGGAATAATGGAAGTAAACTAGGCCATGTGCTTTGAGGGTTTAAAATAAAAAATATAATAATATTAATTTGCAGCTTGTTACAGAACTGGGTTATTTCTGTTGCAGTGTTTATTTTATTCTTTAAAAAAATCTCCATTTAATGGCAATACTACTTTTCTCAGTAGATGAACATAAGCCTTACAAATGTCATTTATTTCAGAAGATTTCCCTGTATGCTATCCCTAACAGTGTTTTCTGGTATCCTTGTGTGTGTTAAGTGAAAGTTACTGGGCTTATTCAACTTTATTTATGTTACTTTCAACTTTATTAAGTTTTGTGTGGTCAGGACAGAGGCTGAAATATTGGTTAGTTAGTGATTATCTCACTCTAATCACATTGTAACATGTGTTTTCATCTTTTCTATATACTTTCAGAACAATATGTTGTTTGTTTGTTTGTTTATTCATTCATTTAGGTTCATTTTAATTATTTATTTATTTATTTAACAAAAACTGAAGGATGATTTGAAATTATTTTCTTTGGTAATTCATATTATGCCACAAATGTTGCTTACAAACTTGTTCTGAATCTGGAACAGCTTTCGTTCTTTCTTTCTTTCCTTATTTTTATTTATTTATGTATTTATTTATTTATTGAACAAAAACTGAATTCCAAAATTCGTTTCAATTATTTTCTTTGGTTATCCATGTTATGCCACAAATGCTGATTTCAGATTTATTCTGAACTTGGAACAGTATATTGTTTGTTTATTTATTTATATTTTAATTGTGTATTTTTTTTTAACATTTTTTTTTTTTTTTTTACTTTTATTTATTTTTTATTTTATTTTTTTTTTACAAAAACAGGGATGAGGTAAAGAAAAAAAAAAAATTATTTGGTAATCTATTTTATGTCACATGCTGCCAGCAGACTTGAAACATTCATTTAAAGTTGTTCAAAGTCGTCTTAAACTAAAATATGGACATGTTTGTGTCGGTGTGTGTAAATCACTCTCTCTCTCTCTGTGTGTGTGTGTCACAGGCAGTGATGGGTCAGGAGGCGTGTGTGGAGGTGCTGTTGCAGCATGGCTCCTGTCTGCTGGTTCAGGACAGTAGAGGGCGCTCTCCTATGCACCTGGCGGCTGCCTGCGGTCATGTGGGGGTTCTGAGGGCCCTTCTGAAGACCCAGAAGACTGTCCTTGTCCTCAAGGACAACTGTGGTTATACACCGCTGCACTGGGCCTGTTATAATGGTACATCTGTGACGTTAAACTTACTGCCGTCTGAGCAAACTGATTTGATACACAGTGCAGTATACTTGCTCAATGAAATCCAATAGTGCCTGTTTGTAGCAAAAGCTGCAAAAGCTGCTTCTTTTGTGCAGTGAAGTCGTCTTGTACTCTCCCTTAATCAGCAGAAAAACTGCCACAAACACATGATTCCTGTCTGAATCTGAGACAGATTACTGCCATTAGTTCGATTCTCAGCCCATTTTCACACACATGATATTATTTTATGCATAATTCTGATTTCAAGGTTAGAGTTATGGCCAGTGACTGAAGAAAATGCAAACATGAGCCTGATGTTTTCTGCTACATCTGTGGGTGTTTTACCTTATCCAGACAGCCACAGAAAATGACTGATTATGTGGAGAAAAAAGCTAGAAAAAGTTAAATGATACACAGGTATATTATAGACTATAGTTAACTAAAACTGAAACAAAAACCATTAAAAAGAAAAAATATATATTTTGTGACTTGAAAGAATAAACAACAACTGAAATAAAATAAACACACACACATATATATATATATATATATATATATATATATATGTATTTTTTTTTTTGTGAAAAAAAACTGTACATGATTGAACCTTTTTAAAGATATTTTTAAACTCTGCATCATCAAATTAAGGAATAACATATTTTTTTTGCAAATTAGCACATTTTTTTAAGACGAGGTCTGTAATAAATGAAACATTAGCACATTCCCTTCATGATCTGATGTATTTTTCTCTTATTTTCCATGTTGATCTGTTCATGTCAGGTCATGACGCATGTGTTGAGCTGCTCTTAGAGCACGATGTGTTTCAGAAGCCGGAGGGAAACTCCTTCAGTCCGCTGCACTGCGCCGTGTAAGAAACATCTGCTCACATTGTGCATAATGTTCATATTAAATGTTTGTATTAAAGCATGACACACTGAAAAAAAATGATGTAGAAACAGTGTTTACTCAGAAATTGCTTTGTAATTTTCACAATTAATTACAAAGTAACAGCAAGTAACGTTAAATGTAATGTGAAATTTTGAAGTTAGAAAGCTAGAATAGTATTTTCTTGTAAAACATACTCCAATAATCTTTATTTCCATCTCTCTCGTCTCTGTTTCAGTATTAATGATAATGAGTCTGCGGCTGAGATGCTGATAGAAACTTTAGGTCCTGCGATTGTAAACGCCACAGACTCACAGACAAGGTGAAAACAGGCTTTCCTCATGGATCAGAATGTTTCAGACCAGCACTACAGTATGTTGTTGAGTTGATGTGTTTTGTGTGTCCCGCAGGACGCCGCTTCACGCCGCCGCGTACACCGATCATGTGGAGTGTCTGCAGCTGCTGCTGGGTCACAACGCTCAGGTCAACGCCATCGACATGCTGGGAAAAACAGCGCTCATGATGGCCGCTGAGAACGGACAAACGAACGCCGTCGGTGAGACACACACTGCTCTCTCAACATACAGCAGAAGCAGATTTCTGCCGCACAAAATGCTAATAGGGATCAGACAGTAGAACAATAACAAAGTAACAAATGCTTGAAAGTAGCAAATACAGTAAACAAATAAAGTTCTGTTAACTCAAATACAGTAGAAATGTTACAATGTAACACAACATGTTGCCATTGTAAATAACATTCCCTAACACTGCCGAACAGTATTTTTAACAATTCTATTTTCAGTTTTCATTTTAATTGTAGTTTTATTTGTACTAATTTTGTGTGCTTTCGTTATTTGCTTTAGTTTTTTTATATTTCCTTTTAGCTTTATTTTTATTTCAGTTTTAGTTTCAGTCATTTTATGTGCTTTTGTCATTTTTAATAGTTTGTTTTTAATGTCTAATTAACTTTATTTATTTTAGTTTTAGTAATTGTATTTAATTGTAGTAATTGTAGGGCTGCACGATATATCGTTTCAGCATCGATATCGCGATGTGCGCATCCGCGATAGTCACATCGCAGGATGTGCGATGTTTAGTATAGGCTACTGATCGTTATATTTATACTGATTGTTTTCTTTGCTCACACACAGACACGATGTCTACACCGGACGCGACAGCTGTACAGAGATACCCATTTTAAATACATTTAGTGGCAGAGCTACTACACGCGATTTTCAGTGATGGAAATCCATTTATCCTGTTGAAACTTCTGCGTCGTCGTGGAGAGTGCAGGTCACGGTTGCTTAGCAACGGCAGACGCCACGAAAGCGCAAGCTCCTGAGCGCTTTGAAAAGGAGGAGGAAGCGGCACGACTGGCGTTTTCCCACGCGTTTTTAGGCGCGACATGTGAACGGCCCCAAAGTCTGTCTACACTGGACACGACAAAGCGACAGTTGCTAATCATTTGAACTTTGTGTCAGTACGTCATAAAGAGAACGCGGCATCAGTTTACTGTCGGGGATTTGTCGTGCCGTGCCGCATTCAGTGTAGACAGACAGCATCACTTATTATTATGGGTTCATTGTATTTTGTCGCGCCACGCCGCTCGCGTCCGGTGAAGACACGGTGAGAGCCACGCAGATGCACGTGAACACTAATTTCTGTTCACTTCTGCATCTATCTGTGCCTGAAATAGCCTACTGTGCTCTGCAAGTATCCTTGTAAACGCAGTTGCTTATGGCTTAGGTGAAGGTAAACAAATGAGAAAGAAAAACAACATTCAATGTACGGACTTCTTTTGTGTTATTGCATTGCTGTGGCTCATGGTGGCGCTAGAGTTTCCTTCGTATGTCTGTGTCATTACACCAGATGTGATGTTATTGTTATGTGTATGTAATCATATTAGTGTTGCTGATATTAATGTGAGGTGCTGATTGTGTTTGTGCAGAGGTGCTGGTGAGCAGCGCTAAAGCTGATTTGACATTACAGGACGCTCACAGAAACACAGCCCTGCATCTGGCCTGCAGTAAGGTACCAAGCACACGCTTCATGTTTTACATCAAACATGACAGTCTACTGTACATCAGTGCAGCCCTGCGGCCAGACAAACTACAGAAACAAGCATGGAAAGAGAGCTGCTTGAGCATAAAGTCAATTCCTCCTGCTGCTCATGAATAAAAAATCCTCAGTCTTAGTGATAAACTTGTAGTCCAAAGCTCTCAGAGCCAAATATAAATTACAAATTTGATATATATTTTCATCTCAGCATTAGGGATGGGCAATATCTTATCGTTTGCGATATACCAGTGAAAACTCTGCCTGCGATAACAGTGATAAAACCTAGGGTGCGTCTCAATCAGCTCCCTAGTTCAGTAGTCAGGGCACTGATCAGGGAGTAGACCATTTTAGGGCCATTTTAGGTCTCAATTAGGGCTGGGCGATATAGCTAAAAAAATGTATCAACGATATAATGTTTCATATCGTTCGGTATCGATAATTATTGACATTTTTATAACCTTTTTTAAAACAAAAAGCAATAGAAACTTTTTTTTTTTTAATTTAACCACTGTATTTATAATTAACACAATTTATTGAGACAAACCTTACCGGAAATTACGTCACATTTCTGAAGCGCTAAACATAAACCATAAGCATCAGTGGAAGCATATGAATCATTGTCATTGATATCACTATCGTAATAAATACCAGAAAATATTGTGATATAGTTTTAAGTCCATATCAGCCATCCCTACTCAGCATCTCTTTGACAGTCTTGTGTGCACTAGTATTTCCTTCAGGAAATGTAAATCTAGTTGTCATTGTTTGTGTGTTGTAGGGACATGAAACCAGTGCCTTGTTAATTCTCGAGAAGCTGACGGACAGAAACCTCATCAACTGCACAAACGCAGCGCTGCAGACGTAAGTCCTGTACCTGCTCTTGTGTTTGTTGTCCTCCTCATCATCTCAGGATTATAGAGAGCTGCTTCTCTGTGTTGTGTCTCAGGCCGCTGCACGTCGCTGCTGGTAACGGACTGACGGTGGTCGTACAGGAGCTGCTGGGTAAAGGAGCCAGTGTCCTCGCCGTGGATGAGAACGGTGAGCGTTTAAAATCTCAGCCTGTAGCATAATCGGCTACTTCTGCGTCAAAGCAGAAATATTTTATTATAATTATCCAAACTAAAACTAAAAACATAAAAATGTAATACTTATAATAAAGTTAACTGCAATAAAATCAAATAAAATTATTTCTCCAAATTTTTGGGGAAAAAAAATAAAAATCTTTTCGATTTAATTTAATTGAACTTGCTTTACTAAAATAACTTAAACTGAAATAAAAATGAATGACTGGCAGTCTGGTTTTAAAGGGGTCATATGATGTGATTTCAATTTTTCCTTTCTCTTTGGAGTGTTACAAGCTCTTGGTGCATAAAGAAGATCTGTAAAGTTGCAAACACGGATGAGGCATAAAGGATTTCTTATACTATGACTACATCTGGTGGACAACCTTAGTATTACAACCTTCATCTGTCAGCTGAAATGTCTGATAGATTTAAATTTGTTGTCACTCCCCTGAGCAATGAAAATTCATGAAACTAAGCATGTTCCCTCAGAATGACACGTTCTCCATATGTAAAAAGTTTTGAGGAGTTTGAACAATGCACTTTAAAGATAGGCTGTTTCCTTTTTTGCTGTTATTTTTAATAAATCGCCATGTCAACACCGTTTGAGATATCCAAAAAACTTTCACAATTTAGTTTCCTCAGTGTTTTGGCATCATGTTGACAAAGTTTAGTGTAAATAGTATGATAGCAATTGGAGGAGTATATTGAAGAAGAATTTTAAAGTTTGAAGCGTTGCCATGGCAACACTATTTAAGATATTAAGAATCCCTTCACAGTTTCTCATCTGCCATGTTTTTGACATGATTCAGGTGAAGTAGGAAGTCAATCGGGTAAAAATAAAAGGCTGATTTCAAAGCATTTTCAAAATGACACGCTTCCTGCTGCCAGTTGGTGGTTATAACTCATAATAGTCACATCTATGTGATCGGCCTCATACAACAAACAAACTGCTGAAGTTTCATCAAAATGAGACTATATATGCAAAAGTTATTAGACACTTCCTGTTTCTCATTTCTCGCCATAATTTTGTTGCCTTGCCATGGCCAAACCATTCGCAATTTAGCATCCCCAATGTCTTGAGATCATGTTGACAAAGTTTGGTGGCGATCAGATAAAAACCCTAGGAGGAGTATCGCGAATTCCACAGCATGTTCTTTTCACAAAACCCTGAATAGCCGACTTCCTGTTGTGTGGAGCGCTGACTGTCAGCACGAAAGTTGTTCAGCCTGATGAGATCTATATGTGTATGAATTTTGGTGACTGTAGGTCAAACGGTGTGTGGTACAGAGCTTGTTGAAAATGGCCTTATTAAAAGGTGACCCACCCATGTGAATCTCTGTCTGGTCCTGATGGATGCAGATTCCAACATGTGTGTCAATTTTCAAGAGTTTTTGAGCATGTTAAAAGGCCCCCAAAATGCCCCGGAAGTTTCAAAAAATAATAATTTGCAAGTTCCTAAGAAAAACAATAGGGCCCTCCGGCCTGTATGGGCTTGGGCCCTAATAAAAAGTATAATAGCATCTCAATAATACTAAATAAAATGACATTGCAAAATACTGAAATAATACTAAAATACTAAATAATGCTTTTTTAAGGAAATTTTAGCAAGGATGCATTAAATTGATGAAAAGTGACAGTAAAGCTTTGCCATTAGAGGAATAAATTACATTTTAAAATGAGTGCTGTCAAACGATTAATCGCGATAAATCGCATCCAAAATAAGAGTTTTTGTTTACATAATATGTGTGTGTACTGTGTATATTTATTATGCATATATTATATATATATTATAAAGTATATTTATTATAACACATACAGTATATATTTTGAAAATATTTCCATGTATATATTTATATTCATATAATTTATATATATAAATATATTTAATATATGAACATAACATATTTTTCCTAAATATATGCATGCATGCATGCGTGTGTGTGTATTTATATATACATAATGAACATACACAAGACACACACATATACAGGGCCTAAAACTTACTTTTTGCCACACCTGCCATGAAACTCTTTTTGCAAAAACAGGCAGTTATTACTACTACAATAACTAA
>NW_015666505.1:134822-137341 GCF_001515625.1 Sinocyclocheilus rhinocerous
CCATGGCCAAACCATTCGCAATTTAGCATCCCCAATGTCTTGAGATCATGTTGACAAAGTTTGGTGGCGATCAGATAAAAACCCTAGGAGGAGTATCGCGAATTCCACAGCATGTTCTTTTCACAAAACCCTGAATAGCCGACTTCCTGTTGTGTGGAGCGCTGACTGTCAGCACGAAAGTTGTTCAGCCTGATGAGATCTATATGTGTATGAATTTTGGTGACTGTAGGTCAAACGGTGTGTGGTACAGAGCTTGTTGAAAATGGCCTTATTAAAAGGTGACCCACCCATGTGAATCTCTGTCTGGTCCTGATGGATGCAGATTCCAACATGTGTGTCAATTTTCAAGAGTTTTTGAGCATGTTAAAAGGCCCCCAAAATGCCCCGGAAGTTTCAAAAAATAATAATTTGCAAGTTCCTAAGAAAAACAATAGGGCCCTCCGGCCTGTATGGGCTTGGGCCCTAATAAAAAGTATAATAGCATCTCAATAATACTAAATAAAATGACATTGCAAAATACTGAAATAATACTAAAATACTAAATAATGCTTTTTTAAGGAAATTTTAGCAAGGATGCATTAAATTGATGAAAAGTGACAGTAAAGCTTTGCCATTAGAGGAATAAATTACATTTTAAAATGAGTGCTGTCAAACGATTAATCGCGATAAATCGCATCCAAAATAATATAATAACATAATAACATAATATGTGTGTGTACTGTGTATATTTATTATGCATATATACATTATATATATTATAAAGTATATTTATTATAACACATACAGTATATATTTTGAAAATATTTCCATGTATATATTTATATTCATATAATTTATATATATAAATATATTTAATATATGAACATAACATATTTTTCCTAAATATATGCATGCATGCATGCGTGTGTGTGTATTTATATATACATAATGAACATACACAAGACACACACATATACAGGGCCTAAAACTTACTTTTTGCCACACCTGCCATGAAACTCTTTTTGCAAAAACAGGCAGTTATTACTACTACAATAACTAAACATATTTACAATGTTTTTAATTTGTCCTGCTGGTGCATTTTCCCTCAATTTTCCCTATTAATTATAGCCATTCAACATTACAGTATAATTGAAAGCCATTATTTTTTACATTTAATAGGCTCTGAAATATATAACTTTTAATTTAAGTGATTTTAAAACAATCTTCACATAAACTATATTATATATGCATAAACTATACATATTAATCTTAATGCAAGCTATAAAAGGTAATCAGCGACTAGAACAGTCCAAGGATTTCTCTTTTTCTTTTGTTCTTTGATTTACATCAATGACAGACTTCAGTAGGTTTCACTTTAAAATCAGCTGCTGTCTCTTTAAAACCTGATGCATATGACGCGGATCTGACACACATCCGATTTTCTCCCAACTCTTTACGGTCATTTAAGACTACGTTTACAAAGTAACCACCAAAACCGCACATTTTGACATAATTGTGTGTGTTTTCGTGCGTTGAAGCGCTACTGGTGAGCTGTCTGAAGCGGCTCAGCATATGCGTACAGCCGAACGCGCAGCCTTTCAAACTATACTTCACTGCACCATTTAGGCAGCGTAACCCCAGGTATGTCTTTATGAAGAATAAAGAAGAGAAAAGTTAATCTTCCGAAATGAAGCAGCAAAATCTTCTCAGGTAAAAGTTATTAGAACCGTGTCTAGGGGCAAGCTGGCCATCACACTGCTCTGACCTTATCAGCCCGTTTGTATCCTATTATTTGATTCGCTCTTGTCGCTTATGACAGAGCAGCTAATCACGATGATCTTGTCTTCTGAAAATATTATTTTATTCGCTTATGTCAGAAACAGTGAATCTCTTTAAAAACTGGCTGTTGTTTTCACTTAATTGCATTGTTATAATTAGTAAAAGTTGTACCCGCCAACTGGCGACTGTCACTGTTACATATACTCGCCAACGCTTATTTTTACTCGCATTTGGCGCTTGGCGAGTGTTAATTTTAGGCCCTGCACATATATTATGTAAACAAAAACTTTTATTTTGGATGCGATTAATCACGATTAATCGTTTGACAGCACTATTTAAAATATATTAAAATAGAAAACAGTTTTGAATTGTAATCATATTTCACAATACTGTTTTTACTGCATTTATGATCAAATAAATGCAGCCTTGTGAGCAGAAGAGACTACTTTTAAGAATAATTTAAAACCCCTTGAGATTCGTCGATTTTTGTTTTTCATGCCTAAACCTTTAATGATTTAATAGTTTAAATTATTATTAAAATTATTATTATAAAAATTGTTTCTTATTTTGTTTTAATATTTCTATATAATATATTTACTGTTGTATATTTATTTTCTCCATTTCAGGTATATCACCCCATTTAACATTCTATATTTTAATATTAAAAGTACCAAATGTGTTTTATAAATACTGTAAATGCTCGACTAGCTTTGACTCTGTTTCTCTTGTTTTTTTTTAGACTTTAATAAAGTTTATATAAT
>NW_015666505.1:139356-145029 GCF_001515625.1 Sinocyclocheilus rhinocerous
TTTGTTCTTTGATTTACATCAATGACAGACTTCAGTAGGTTTCACTTTAAAATCAGCTGCTGTCTCTTTAAAACCTGATGCATATGACGCGGATCTGACACACATCCGATTTTCTCCCAACTCTTTACGGTCATTTAAGACTACGTTTACAAAGTAACCGCCAAAACCGCACATTTTGACATAATTGTGTGTGTTTTCGTGCGTTGAAGCGCTACTGGTGAGCTGTCTGAAGCGGCTCAGCATATGCGTACAGCCGAACGCGCAGCCTTTCAAACTATACTTCACTGCACCATTTAGGCAGCGTAACCCCAGGTATGTCTTTATGAAGAATAAAGAAGAGAAAAGTTAATCTTCCGAAATGAAGCAGCAAAATCTTCTCAGGTAAAAGTTATTAGAACCGTGTCTAGGGGCAAGCTGGCCATCACACTGCTCTGACCTTATCAGCCCGTTTGTATCCTATTATTTGATTCGCTCTTGTCGCTTATGACAGAGCAGCTAATCACGATGATCTTGTCTTCTGAAAATATTATTTTATTCGCTTATGTCAGAAACAGTGAATCTCTTTAAAAACTGGCTGTTGTTTTCACTTAATTGCATTGTTATAATTAGTAAAAGTTGTACCCGCCAACTGGCGACTGTCACTGTTACATATACTCGCCAACGCTTATTTTTACTCGCAGTTGGCGCTTGGCGAGTGTTAATTTTAGGCCCTGCACATATATTATGTAAACAAAAACTTTTATTTTGGATGCGATTAATCACGATTAATCGTTTGACAGCACTATTTAAAATATATTAAAATAGAAAACAGTTTTGAATTGTAATCATATTTCACAATACTGTTTTTACTGCATTTATGATCAAATAAATGCAGCCTTGTGAGCAGAAGAGACTACTTTTAAGAATAATTTAAAACCCCTTGAGATTCGTCGATTTTTGTTTTTCATGCCTAAACCTTTAATGATTTAATAGTTTAAATTATTATTAAAATTATTATTATAAAAATTGTTTCTTATTTTGTTTTAATATTTCTATATAATATATTTACTGTTGTATATTTATTTTCTCCATTTCAGGTATATCACCCCATTTAACATTCTATATTTTAATATTAAAAGTACCAAATGTGTTTTATAAATACTGTAAATGCTCGACTAGCTTTGACTCTGTTTCTCTAGTTATTTTCCAGTCTATAAACAAGTGTATATAATTATTATATTTTTTGTTATTAGCGAGCAGTGTTGGGCAGTAACTAGTAACTTAGTTACTGTAATAATATTACTTTTTGCAGTAACCAGTAGTGTAACTAATTACTAATACGATTTCAGTAATAATATTACAGTTACCATCCATAAAACAAACGTCAGGAAAAAAGATTATCTGAGCACTGTTGTGTAAGTTGTAGCTTTACTTTACTCTGGCATTACATCCCACCCACATCCCTCTGATCAGCATGTGGTACATTATATTACTATAATTAAAAATGTTTTTGGAAAATTAAAATTTCTTACAAACTTAATGAAATATAATCGTATATGGGTAACGGAGAAATGACAATTAGCTTCAAGCTACACATGACAATTAATGATGATTTGGGTTAGTTAACCCAAAAATGAAAATTCTGTCATTAATTGCTCACCCTCATGGCGTTTTTAACCTGTAAGACCTCCGTTAATCTTCGGAACACAAATGAAGATATTTTTGATGGATTCCGAGAGCTCTCTGACCCTCCCATAGACAGCAATGCAATTACCACGATGAGTAACTAGAAATGAGTAATATATTACATTCTCATAATATTCGATTCTTATCAACTGACGTCTGCGATTTTCATGTACCAATTCAGACGGGACCAACATCTCCGTGTTTATTACAGAGGTGGGAGGGTCTGTTTTGTACATCTGTGCGTCACAGAGACCACGCGCTCTGTTTCTACATTGTTAACGCTTTGATTTGAACGAAAACAACATATCCACGTGATGCAGCTGACACAGAATAGCATACGCTAATAACACTAAAAGTCATTATTTTTGTTTTCTTTGCGTACAAAAAGTATTCTTGTAAACACTTTTACTTGAATGTCACTATAAATCACTAGAATTTTATGTGGAAAATACACAGTTACAACTTCTGTGGGGCGTGAAGAAAAAGTAATGTAACTAGTAGTGCAACTAATTACTGTTGCCAGAAAGTAATAAGTAAAGTAACAATATTACTTTTTACAGAGGTGGGAGGGTCTGTTTTGTACATCTGTGCGTCACAGAGACCACGCGCTCTGTATGCATGCATTGCGTATAGTCATTCGGATTGATTACCATTAGTATAATCACACAAATACCATGGTGAAGCTAAATGGCTAGTATAGCAAAACCATGTTAATGTGTGGTTACTTTAGTTGAACTATTTTACTTTTTTATTTATTCGTAGTAAACCCATGTTTAATTTTCATAAAGGTACATTATGTAATTGAGGGCAGAAATTAACGTGAGTAATCTTACCTGACAGTTTACGTGATCTGGCTCTTGATTTTATTATCGTTATTTTTTTTATTTCTTTGCCGGGAAGCAAATATATCAAACATGCGCGCGGTAAGAGCATCTACGGAAATTCACGTTGGCCAAAACACACAAGGAAACGCGATGTGAAAAAAAATATCGCCAGCAATCACAGACATTCGCATTCGGACGGACTTAGTTTTCTCAGAGGATCACTGAGTTTGCTGAAAAACAGTAGGCAATTTGCTCTGGAATTTTTTGTGTGAGAAAAACACAGACGTGGCAAATTCGGACGGGATTAAAATCACCAAGTATGTCTGTGAAACACAAATTTCTCTAACGACCCCCTGTAAAACTAGTCCTGTCCGAATAGGGCTTTAGAGTAACTAGCCCAACACTGTTAGCGAGTCATTGAAGCATTGATTCAACTGATTCAATAAAAACACTGAATCGTTTACAAACAAAACAAAGAACGTGAACTAAATGATTTAGTTTTTTCACGCCTAAACATTGAATTTAATCAATTGTATTTGCCAGGTTACACTCCAGCTTTGGCTTGCGCTCCGAACAAGGACGTGGCCGACTGTTTGGCGCTGATACTCTCCTCCATGATGCCCATCTCTCCCAGCAGCACCCGCACCATGTCGAGCCTCACCTTTACCACCATCAACCACTACTCCAGCCCATCCAAGACTGTGACCTTTGACCCATTACCGGTGCTGCGCTCCGAGCACGTCTCCTACCACAAGTTCAACAGCTTGGGCCGCGAGGACGGCCTCATCATTCCAGATGACGAACTCAATGATTCAGACTCCGAAACATACTGACAACACGCCCCTGTCCCGCCCCTCAGTGTCTTAACCTAACGCCTCATTGGCTGAAAGGTCACTATATGCTAATTAGGGTCGTCCCTTTATGACCGGTGTGGCTGAACTCTCAGGAGAAAGAGTAAAAACAGGAAGAGAAGTGCCACAGAAATGGCCCACACTACAGTCTAGTTTGTATATTCTATACAGTATCAACCTGTTTGAACCCTCAAGCATCACTACTCATTATTTACAGCCATGTTCATTTTGTTTTCTTTTATGAGAAGAAATCGGCTCATATTGGCAGCTGTGGGACTGTAATTCTCAGCGTTCATGTGAAACGTGAGGAGGCGAAACTAAACTAAAGACGTCAGGGACCAAGAGCTGCAGACTTTACTTTTATCCCCGTTTGTGCATGAAGATTTAAATTAGGTTTGCATCATCATGGATTATTTATTATGAAAAAATGAAGAGCAAAAAAGCCTTTCAGGGTTCAAACGGAGTATTTATTCCTCTGCTGTTGTGAGGAATTATAGCGTTCTTCCTGTTGTGTGTGTGAGTGATTGTGAATTTGAATGGTGTGTGTGTGATTATTTTATAAGAGTTCAAAGACAATGAAAAGATCAGGTGTGTGACTTGATTTTTTGGTACATTGTTAATAATTATTAATAATTCTAGATAATAAATCATTTTTGCCATAAGATTCCACAGTGTCTTTATTTATTACAGAAAACTGGCATATATTTAACAAACTATGGAAAATATGGAGTCCGGGATGGGCCAAGTTTGTAAATTATATTATATTTTAAAAGAATATATGAGAACATAAATTAATATGTTCTTATATATCCAGAGGAAGATTTTTATTTGGGTTTGTAAGACTTAAGATCATTTTAAATATAGCACAAGAGGGTTTAATTTTTGTTTTTGGAGATTTACTTTCATTATATGCATTTTCATATAGAAGAGCGTGACTATTCTTAACACTTAAAAGCACTTAAAATCATACAGGATTGGAACAGGTTTTATTAAAATGATGACTGAATTTTACACTTTCATTTTTGGGTGAACAAATGCATTTCTTTAAGGTGAAATGATCTCATTTATAGTGCACTACAATAAAAACCAGAGTAAGAAGCATGTATTTTTTAGACATTGTCCTTCTCATAGTGTCTCCCATACAGCACTGCAGTTACAAGCCCAGCACTCATTCCCGTCCGGCTCATGTAAAACCCATTTCCGCCCTCCCTACCGGAATGATCCGGAACATCCAGAGTCATCCCGCTACCCAGAATCCCCGGGAACACGTGAGGAGTCGTGAAGGTCCCCGCGAGCCTGAAGTCCACCAGCGTCTGAGCGTGTTCGGTTTCTCCTCCGCAGCTGCTGTGATGCTCACCTGTGCACCTCACCAGAGCGCAAATCTCCAGGTAATATGTCCCGTGCACCACATGGAGGCCGTCGAAGACGCCTAGAGCATAAAACTCATGCGCATCTGACCTCCGGAACAGCAGGTGGCAGCAAACTGAACCACTACAAATGCTGATGTTCCCTTCAGTGCCTTGCAAAGGCACCAGAGTGAAATTATCATACATCATGATGGAGTTAAAGGTTGTAGATGAAGTTCCTTCTGCACATTCGGAGTCTTTTCGGCAGTATTTTCCATCGTGATTTGCGTTAAAACTACTTGTAGGCCAAACGTGCATCTTTTCTGGTTCTTTTGAACTTTGATACCCAGAAAATGGCACCAGTTTATGCCTGTCGTCCCCAATAAATGACGGATCCAAAACTGGCACTCTACGCACTAGCAATTTCCCAGAATTCCCCTCTGTGTCATGATGAATGAGTGAATCCCACGGCGTGAAGATGCCGCTGCCGGTTATGCCGTACTCGGCAGCTCGGACGTTGGCAGCCAGCAGCGTGACGCCCGTCGCGTGCGAGAACGAGCGCTGAAACTGTACGGCGGCCAGCAGGGGGAGCTGGTTCATCCACGCGGTCGGATACACGATCTGCCGGATGCCCATTTCCTTTACCAGAGTCACCGCAGGGGCGCGGAACAGGATGTCGAAGCACGTAAACACCCCGAATCGGCCTGCGAACGGTGTGGTGAACGTAATGTACTCACACTCCGGCGGAGCATCAAACGCCACCTCAAAGTACAAGTTCTGCTTGTGATATCGGGCCACGATGACGCCCTCATTGCTGAACACCACGTTGGTGTTGAACTGGTACTGACTGTCTTCAGGACAGCGAGGGTCTGAGATTCGGTTGCAGCTCTGACGGGTCGGCATGTTGGCCACCAGGAAGAGGCGATTTGTACGGGCCATACAGCTGAGACTGTGGAGGACCTGAGAAAGAAGCAATCATATATATAT
>NW_015666505.1:145151-173801 GCF_001515625.1 Sinocyclocheilus rhinocerous
TAATAATAATAAACAAATAATAATTTATTTATATTATAGTTTATACTTTTTAATTTATTAAAAAATATATTTTTTAAATTAAATGCTGTAAATTAAATTAAATATAACATGATTAAAAATGTATAATATAAACCTTTTAAATGACAAAATTAAAAAGAGCAGAACAAACTGATAGTGAACGGTTTCTAAAATTGATACTCATGTCAAATGAGTACTAAAAATGGGCTTTAAATATGAGTTTTGTACCTCAGAGTCTGGAAATCTGAGTGGATCAGCACATGGACTCCATGTGACCTTCTGAGGGTCAGGAACTGTCTCCAGATAACCAGTGATTGAAGCTCTGGTGAAGTTGAACCCATGGATGGCATCTTCTGGAAACACTATGATCTGAGCACCCTGTGCAAGAAATAAAATACACTTTAAAGTTTATACAGACAAGTTCGGCGTATCAGGATCTTAATTTATTCTCTTAGGTCCTACAGTACATTGTGTAATCTTAAACAGAAATTCACTTCTATTTTACAGGAAATAAATGATGGCAGAAGGGTTTTGACTTTACTCAACATTTTGCTATTAGGTACCAAACCTTCAGAAAACATGCTGAATAACAGCTAAAAGAATTTTAAAAACATGTCATTTTTATGATTTAATATGAATATAATCTCAATAATGTCATGGAAACTTAATTCACTGTAGCTCTCTAATTTTAGACTTTGATTCTGAAAAGATATTGGTGGTAACAGATGTCGCTTTTTTAATTATTAATATATTAAAAATATTTGTATCATTATACTATAAAACATTTATTATTTATTGTTTTAAATTATAAAGGGACAAGAAGCATGTTAATGCACAGTGTTTTATTTTTTTTAAATATATAAAAATATAAATAAATATATGTTTATGTAAACACTGTTTTGAACAAGGCCAGTATTATAATATGAGATCTATATCACTCTTAAGTATAATTTGCAAATTGGTGCATTTTTAATGTAATTATGCATAATTCACATATTTTAAATGGGTAAAGTCACAATGCTATTAAGTGTTCGGGGTTTTGTGTGTGTGTGTGTGTGTTAAGATGGCATAATAAATCATTAATATTCTGAACACAGTAATATGCTCCGGTAGTAATGCACATTCTTGCATTGATTTTATTTGTTAGTTTGTCTGTGTACCTGCTGTGCTGCAAGTGCTGTCTGCTCTTCAAACACACGCAGGTTCTGCTTCATGTGCTCGAGAGCGGATCTCCGGTCCAGTGGGACTCCTGGGTTCGAGTTCAGCAGCACACGGTGCTCGTACACCGCCGCCACATAGGACGGATGATCAGCGGCGAGGATGAGCTGCAGGCCGCTCAAACAGAGCACGAACCTAGCCAACACGAGCGCCATGAGGAGGAGGAGGAACACTGATTCATGTGGGTCAGTCTGCATAAAAGTGAGTCCAAAAGTTCATGTCAATGACTGCAATCATTACAAAATCTGTCATGGTTTCAAGAAGTTGTTGTTGTCCTGGTTAAATAAACATGAGGTGAGTTTGCAAACATCTATAATTTTCTAAAGTTAAAAACTTGTTGCTCCCTGGTTCTGCTTAGCTCTTAAGATAAAGTGCATTAGTTTTTTATGTCAAGTTTTAGCAAAAGTTTAGAGAGAGATTGCATCTGTTAGGGGAGGAGCCACTTAAATATATGCAGCAGCGGCCCCTCGGCCCCGCCCAATTCTCTCAAGTTTTGAGAGACCAATGGTAGTACGAAGGTATTTTGCAGCCGGAACTAACTTTTCCAGAAAGTTCGCTTTGGCAAGCCATTTTGAACTCCCAAAACTAACTTGGTCGGATTTAGTTCGAAATGACGTCACATCAGTTCATTCTTCGATTTCGCTTGAAGTATATCGGGGCCTTTAGCAGAGAACTAAAGAGAATCCGCCCCAGCAAGGCAGCGGGCCCTGATTTCATGTCACATGTTTATTGGCTGTTCAGTAAACGTGGGTCGTAGCAGCACTTTGAACCTCTCTCACTGTACGACATAGGAGCCACAATCACAGAAATCGCCATGATTGTTTCACGATGCCAATCTTTCGTCTGGGACAGATGAAAATCTTGCAGTGTGTCTTAAGACTAAAGAGATGGCGGTAGACTTCCGGAGGCCCAGGCCTCACCCGCAATCCGTCTACATAGAGGGGAACAGTGTGGATGTGGTCAGGTCTTACAAGTACCTGGGGCTGCTGCTGGACAGAAAACATTGACGCCATCTATAGAAAAGGACAAAGCAGGCTCTATTTTCTGAGGAGGCTGAGGTCCTTCAACATCTGCCAGTAACTTCTACTCCGTGGTCCCTCTCCGTTGGCTCCAAGAGGGACACAATGCGTCTAGACAGGCTGGTGAGGAAGGCTGGCTCTGTGGTGGGCACAGAGCTAGACCCCCTGGTATCGGTGGCAGAGAAGAGGACCTTGAACAAACTGCTGGTCATTATGGATAATCGCCATCACCTTCTGCACAACACCTTCTTCAGGCAGAGGAAGATTGCGGTCACTTACCTGTTTCACAAACAGGCTGAGGAGATCATTTGTCCCCCAGGCCATACGCTTGTACAACGCCTCCAATAGAAGGAGAGGTGGAACAGACTTTTGGGCATGACTGGCCTATATAGGAGTTTCAGGAACGCTGATTACTGGCTATATTAGTCTACTGGCACAGCTTCCCATGCTCAGTTAATTTGCAGTTTATTTGAAACGTAATGCACCTTATCTATAACATTGTATTTTTGTATGTTTATATCTTTCTTTTTGATATTTGCATATATATTTATATAATTTCAATTTTTTTTGTTTACTTATTTTTCTATCATTTCAACTGTCTATGTATAGGATCTTTTTATGTGTGCCTTAGTCTTTTAGTATTGTATTGTATAGCTACTGGATGCCTAAATTTCCCTCTGGGATCAATTAAGCATTTATCAACAGCAGCAGCAGTTGGAGAGTATTTTGACTGTGTCAATAATAATTTTGCACAAATTTGGCTATATTCCCTTACATCAGCTCTCATTATCTTTGATCACAAGCAAGTGATTTCGTCCAGGAATCGTAAAATCAAAATGCTTTTTTTTTTTTTTAAATGAAGGGGTTACCTATAGCATTCGTCGGATCTTGACTTGCCCTTCTAACTTACACTCCGTGTGCGCGCGCATCAAACGTGCTTACAGTGGGATCACGGGCAAGTTCAAGCTCAAACCGGTGTGCACCGTTTTGCTACGGTTTCCGGGTTGAACGACATGTTTCCTGGAAACGGTGTGCAACGGGGTTTGAGATACGTTTTCTCTTGTTGCTGAACGCAGCCCACGTAATTTACCCGGAAACAACAACATTCTAATTTCTGATTGGCTGGCAGGTGGCATTTAACTCTGTATAACCCGAGACAGCTGTGAACTCGGCAGAGAACTTCCCTCTGTATGCCTGCGCCTCGTCCATTAATTGTATAAAGCGGGACAAGTTATCAATAACTTCTCAGCGTGAGAAATGCAAGGTGTGGCGTGTGAGCTGGTTGAAATGCGCGTGTCTCTCGGTGAATACGTGAGACTGGAGCGCCCTGTATTTGCATGCATTAGTATAAAATATTTATAATAAACAAAAGCGCATTGTTAATGCACTTCCAGGTTACATTACGTCACTCGTAAACCGCGATTCTATTGGTTGATGTGAGCTCCATCTACACGACGCATAGACAATACATACTGCCTTTTTTAATAGATATTTTACATTAGCACTTTCCTCTCAATATATTTGCATGCATAAACAAAACGCATTTTTTTTTATTGAATGCTAAACAAACAAATTTACAGATAAATCAAGACATACAAATAGATACGATACAATAAAACATGTAAACAGTGGTTATAGAAGATACATTACAAGGTATTACTTTTCAGTTAGCTTTAACTTTTCAGCAAATATAATTGTATAATTATAATTTTTGTTATCAGTACAATTAAGAGAGTCAATAAACAAAAAATTGGACAACTCTGTCTGACACCACGTTTAATAAAAAATCTCTTCAAAGTATTAAAACTAATTAAGATGGAGCTGCTAATATCTTTCAATAACATTAACAATAAAGTCACCAAAACCAAATAACTTGAGAGTTTGCGAAAGAAATCCATGCTCAAGGGTGTCAATAGCTTTGTAAAAATCTAGGAAAAGAATCGGAGCTTTGGAATGTACAAAATCTGCATATACAGGTGCATCTCAATAAATTAGAATGTCGTGGAAAAGTTCATTTATTTCAGTAATTCAACTCAAATTGTGAAACTCGTGTATTTAAATAAATTCAATGCACACAGACTGAAGTAGTTTAAGTCTTTGGTTCTTTTAATTGTGATGATTTTGGCTCACATTTAACAAAAACCCACCAATTAACTATCTCAACAAATTAGAATACTTCATAAGACCAATAAAAAAACATTTTTAGTGAATTGTTGGCCTTCTGGAAAGTATGTCCATTTACTGTACATGTACTCAATACATGGTAGGGGCTCCTTTTGCTTTAATTACTGCCTCAACTCGGCATGGCATGGAGGTGATCAGTTTGTGGCACTACTAAGGTGGTATGGAAGCCCAGGTTTCTCTGACAGTGGCCTTCAGCTCATCTGCATTTTTTGGTCTCTTGTTTCTCATTTTCCTCTTGACAATACCCCATAGATTCTCTATGGGGTTCAGGTCTGGTGAGTTTGCTGGCCAGTCAAGCACACCAACACCATGGTCATTTAACCAACTTTTGGTGCTTTTGGCAGTGTGGGCAGGTGCCAAATCCTGCTAGAAAATGAAATCAGCATCTTCAAAAAACTGGTCAGCAGAAGGAAGCATGAAGTGCTCCAAAATGTCTTGGTAAACGGGTGCAGTGACGTTGGTTTTCAAAAAACACAATGGACCAACACCAGCAGATGACATTGCACCCCAAATCATCACAGACTGTGGAAACTTAACACTGGACTTCAAGCAACTTGGGCTATGAGCTTCTCCACCCTTCCTCCAGACTCTAGGACCTTGGTTTCCAAATGAAATACAAAACTTGCTCTCATCTGAAAAAAGGACTTTGGACCACTGGGCAACAGTCCAGTTCTTCTTCTCCTTAGCCCAGGTAAGACGCCTCTGACGTTGTCTGTGGTTCAGGAGTGGCTTAACAAGAGGAATACGACAACTGTAGCCAAATTCCTTGACACGTCTGTGTGTGGTGGCTCTTGATGCCTTGACCCCAGCCTCAGTCCATTCCTTGTGAAGTTCACTCAAATTCTTGAATCGATTTTGCTTGACAATCCTCATAAGGCTGCGGTTCTCTCGGTATTAAGAGAGTCAATAAACAAAAAATTGGACAACTCTGTCTGACACCACGTTTAATAAAAAATCTCTTCAAAGTATTAAAACTAATTAAGATGGAGCTGCTAATATCTTTCAATAACATTAACAATAAAGTCACCAAAACCAAATAACTTGAGAGTTTGCGAAAGAAATCCATGCTCAAGGGTGTCAATAGCTTTGTAAAAATCTAGGAAAAGAATCGGAGCTTTGGAATGTACAAAATCTGCATATACAGGTGCATCTCAATAAATTAGAATGTCGTGGAAAAGTTCATTTATTTCAGTAATTCAACTAAAATTGTGAAACTCGTGTATTAAATAAATCCAATGCACACAGACTGAAGTAGTTTAAATCTTTGGTTAATACCAAGGCTAAAATTTTATAATCGATATTCAGGAGTGTAATTGGATGCCAATTATTAAAAGTGTAATTGATGTCATTTATTTCAGATTAATACATTCATTCTACATACAAAACAACTGATGTTTACTTATTGCCCAAAAATGAAAGTCAACAGATAACCCATCACTGCCTGGGGATTTTTCTTTCTTCATAGAATGAAGAGATATTCAAGCTTCCTCAATAGTCAAATTAGCATCACAGAAAGCTTTCAATAACTGGAACATGAGATTGAACCTTCTCAATAAAATTATTGCAATTGTGTTTATCAAACACAAATGTGTAAATGTTTGTGTAAAAAGCTGTGACAAAATTAGATATCAACTTAGGATCTGTGCACTTGACACCATTGATATTGAGAGCAGTTAAATAATTGCTATTTGCAGTTCCTTTTCTCTAATGCAAAAAAATAATAACTAGAATTCACTTCTCCTTCCTCCAGCCATTCAGCTCTAGACCTAACGAAGGCACCTCTAGCGATGTCTACAGAGCTTGATTAATTTGTAGATGAATGCCTTTTTTTTTTTTTGAAGATCATTTACATTAGCACTTTCCTCTTAATAAATTTGCATGCATTTGTATAAAAATATTCATATTAAACAAAAGCACATTATTATTTTTTATTATGCATCAAACAATAAACAGAACACTTAGATGGAACCTCTACAGGAAGAAAATGACATCAAATCTGCATGTAAAGTTTCACAAACAAAATTAAATACAAAATAAATAAGTAATGAAATACATATAATACAAATGAATATAAAAATAGATAACATTATAAACACATACAGAGGAAAACCTTATCATGATATTTCAAGAATCTGCCACTTTTCTTCAATTTCAATTAAGAAATTAAAAAAATGGTGGGCTGCAAATCACAGAATTTAAAAATAAAAATAAAAAAGTTTTTCACTGAAGTATTAGTTTTACTTTTAAAGTAACCGATTATATAATTCAACTGAAAGGATCTGGAAGAATCAATGTGCTTTAAGAGATAAACTATTCCAAAAGTTTATTTTTTATTCATTGAAAAAATAAATGGATCAGTGTTTCATCTTTAATCCCACAAAATGAGCAAAAACTGTCAACATTCATATATTTATATGGCTATATTTATATAAATATGCTTTATAGTTACACTTTTTTTTTGGTTAAATATACTAATTCCTAATTCTCCTAATTGTGATATAAGGTCAGATCAAGTTATTTGGTATGACTCTTACTAAAATTAAATGACATTTTACCAGCTGAGTAAGAACTGCTTTGAGCACTGCATTATATTCTTTAAAGGTTATGGGGAAATTATGAACAGACAAAAATTGTTCATAAGACAAAACAATTACCAGATTTATCCAAAACTTAAAAGAGCTCCTATTATATTCCTACTAAACCATGTAGAGAGAAATCATTACATCTAAATTGTTCCATAAAAAGGTTTTATGTGGTGAAAAATTGTAGGTGTAACATAACTTCCAGGCAAGAAGAACCTGATGAAATTTAGACAGCGCAACTCAAAAAAGCACATTGTTGTTAATGGACTTCCAGATGACATTGCGTCACTTTATTCTATTGGTTGACGTGAGCTCCATCTACACAGGCATGTTCTTCATACTTCATACCATAGACATATAAATACATACCTACAGTTTTTTTTTTTTTTTGCATGGCATGAAAGCACACATTATGTAGCCTTTTGGATTTAAATAAGCAAATACTGAAGAGTCTAGGATAGGATCATTATTGCAGTGATTAATATGTTTCTGGCATTTTGTATGTTTGGCAACAATACTTTCAACCCTAACTGATGCTGTGTGTGTGTGTGTGTGTGTGTGTGTTAATTAACTCAAAATAAAACAATGCTGCAAGTATTGTACAGAGACCATTCAGATCTGTTGAAATAATTATTGGGTCATTCCATGTCAGACTGACCAAATTTCAGAAACTTCTCTTGCTTGCTTGTTTGATTTTGATAATATTTGTGTGTGTGTGTGTGTGTGTGTGTGTGTGTTAATTAACTCAAAATAAAACAATGCTGCAAGTATTGTACAGAGACCATTCAGATCTGTTGAAATAATTATTGGGTCATTCCATGTCAGACTGACCAAATTTCAGAAACTTCTCTTGCTCAAATGTTTGATTTTGATAATATTTTTTTTCTGAAGAAAGACAAACATAAATATTGATTAAAGCCAAAATATTAAAGGGGTCATATGATGCGATTTCAAGTTTTCCTTTCTCTTTGGATTGTTACAAGCTCTTGGTGCATAAAGAAGATCTGTAAAGTTGCAAAGACTAAAGTCTCAAATCCAAAGAGATATTCTTTATAGTTGTATATTTACTGAGTAATCCAATATTTTGTAGAGGGAGGTCAAAATGTCAATTTTCACTGGAGATTTGGAGCCAAATTACAGGGGTGTAAAATGACCTTAGAAAGATGGCAACATCATTGTTATTTTCACAAAGAGATTGGTAGGTAATTTGTAAGTTTCTTTGGAGAAAAGCGTCTGCTAAATGAATAAATGTAAATGTCTAAAATCTGTTGACTTTAGCAATCTTTGTTGCATTATTTGTCAATTGTGGCAGTCCAAAAATGGGAAAAAGCATTTCTTGAGTTGTATTTTTTTATGTTTTGTTCCCAAAATTTGCATGGCTGTAACTCAAGAAATCTTAATATCCCTAAATTGTAACTTGTAACAGTGTGTGCTGTGATTGGTTAGCTGGGCCAGTGTGTGTTGTGATTGGCTCGACTCGGCGGCTGGTCGGGAAATGTCACGCCCCTTACCATAGCCGCCTGCAAGCTTCAGAGTAAATTTTATGCTCAAACAGCAACATTACAGACTAACTAAAGTTAAAAAAGTGAAAAAGCATAGTAGGACCCCTTTAACAAAATTAATGAACAACCAAAGAACAACATGACTCTGTGTGTTGGCCTTCAAAAATGTTATGGGTATCATCATTCACCTGATATGCAAACTTTCTTCCTTCTAGTAGGTTTAACTTTAGCATAGATCATCCAGTTAAACTGATTTAGTTTTACATTCTTATGGTTTAATTATTAGCTTTTCATTAAACTGATAAACCCCCTGCAGTTCCTTCACAAACCCCAGTTTGGGAAACCTTGACGTAATGTAATGTTAAATGCACTTAATAATGTTAATAACAACGAATGGAATATTTTTTTTTCTTTGTATTTTTATATCAGTATGGCACGATCAAAAAGTAGTTTGAATACATTACCTAAAATATGTAATGTACATACATATGTAAAATATGTAATGTAATGGATTACATAACTAATTACAATTTTTGTCATGTAATTTGGAATCAGTATTGAACTACAATTTGTAAGTAATCTGCCCAGCTCTGTGTGTCAGCTATTGGCTTTTTTTCCAATAAATGTTATAAATCAATTAAATAAATGCAACTGCACAACTTGATCTCTGTGTCGGATTTAAAGTGGACAAAATGCTAGATCTGACAAGCCATAACTGATGAAATTCCAGTCAAATTTAGCACTGCAAATATCAATGACGGCTTTAACTTGTCAATGCTGGCAAATGCAAATGGGACTCTGCACAGGCAACCACGTCGTACATTAAAGTCTTTGACTCCACATTGTGCATTAAAATCGTTTAATGCACAGCTAGCAGTGGATTATCCCTTACTTATACCACGGCGCTGCTGAATTCTTGATTCTGATTGGTTGATGAATGTTCTAATGTGTGTAATTATTTTTCAGTAAACACAGCCATCAAGTAGTTCCACACTGTAAAAAATGACCGTGAATTTAACGGTAAAAGACTGTAAAAATGCTACAGTAAAAACCTGTTAAATGGTTAACGGTAAATTCCCCTACTGTATACGGTGAAAAACTGTATTGGACATTACATGTAATTTTACAGAATTTTACTCTTGTAGTTTGTTTGTGTGTGTGTGTGTGTGTGTGTGTGTATTGTAAATAGTTTTTATTTACAGCCTGCAGAGCTCCTTTGGGTGTCCGTAGTTCTCTAATTGTGAGTTTTGGACATTCGATGTGTGAGTAAGAACATTGGTTTGCATAGTTTGAGGATGTGGACTCTTTTCTTTTTTTGGATGCAGTGCAGATTTATTTCCTTTTTGTCAGGAAGGATTAAGTCATAGAACATTAGATTAGATTTGATTAGATTAAATTCAAATGTATTGTCATTGTGCAGAGTACAAGTACAGAGCCATTGAAATGCAGTTAGCATCTAACCAGAAGTGCAAATAGCAATATGTAAATAAATATAATATATAAATATATACATGTATAAGTGTGTGTGTATACAATAAGATTTTTATGGAATGCAAAGTTTGAGGTACAGAAGCAGAGACCAGATCGATGCAAGTGGTTGTTAATACAAGGTGCAAAAGAGGGAGGTATAAACACAATAGATGCATTATACAGAATAAGTAAAGAAATACTGAATATGATATACATATATGTACGGTGTACAGAGAAAAGGGCATTATGAGGAAAAATGCAAAGGAATATGCAAAACAGGAGGCATACTAATAAGCATTGTAAACGTGCAGTGGGGACAGGTTATTGTACAGTCTTTTTATAATATACAGGTGCATCTCAATAAATTAGAATGTCGTGGAAAAGTTCATTTATTTCAGTAATTCAACTCAAATTGTGAAACTCGTGTATTAAATAAATTCAATGCACACAGACTGAAGTAGTTTAAGTCTTTGGTTCTTTTAATTGTGATGATTTTGGCTCACATTTAACAAAAACCCACCAATTCACTATCTCTCTTCCATCAGATTCAGAGCTGGAAAGTTAAGGGTATCTGTAATCCGGTCAAGAGATCTAAGATATTTTCTCACCTAAAATTCCTTATATCACAGTTAGAAGTTAGAACCAGACAAGTATTTATTAAACAGTTGAAGTGAACAGCAAAGTATGGTGAGTATTAAGATGACAACAGGTACTTGGATGCTGAGAATAACTTAATTCCCTTTCAGTCGGTCACTCTCGACGTCACGTCGGTGACTGATGAATTGGGATCTCGCTTACGCCGAGTTCACACTGCACGATTTTCAAACTCGTCGGATCGCCGTTGTTTTCACACTGCGTGACTATCTGGGGTAGCATTCAGTCGCTGCTGTGTTCACATTGCAGGTCTTAAAATGTCTTAAATTTAACTTGTTCAAGTCTGCAGAAACCCTGTGTAAACTAAATGAGCCAATGCACATTGGCATGCGATGATTGCATCCAGCTGCCGTTAAGAGCTTTTTCCCTAAAAGAGCATTCACGGGTGCGTCTTTATAAAAACGACGTTGCATCTGGTAAACTCGATGTTGCATCTTTGTAAAGACGACGTTGCGTCTTTGCCTTACACGCTACGGCGTTACTGCAGGTTCTTCAGGCTAAAGCACTGAGGGACCTGCACAAGGGTGGTCATGATCCAGAAGTTCTGAAAGAGCTCCGAACTGCAACTGACCTCATGCTCCAAACGACAAAGGTCACTGTGAGTTCTCTGGGTCGTGCGATGTCCACACTTGTGGTCCAGGAGTGCCATCTCTGGCTGTGTCTGGCCAACATGAGGGAATCTGACAAGTTCGGTTCCTCAAGGACCCTGTGTCCCAGACCGGCCTCTTCGGCGACGCAGTCGAGAACGCCCCACCCGTCCGCCAGCCGCAGCGCCCCAGCCTGCTCATCGCCGAGGGCGGCCCCTTGCATCCACCTCTGCTCCCGCGCCCCAGAACGGGTGACCCAGAGAGAGAGGGAATTGCTCTTTGGGGGATGGTGAATGCACCTCCCCCTCCCCTGGAGGAGGGCCAGGTGGAGAATCTGGTTTCCAAAAATCTCGACAGGAGAGCGGTTTTCTCTGTCTCTGGGTCCCAAGAGGGCATGGAGAGTCGCGGACGTCATCAAAGGCCCTACTCACGCACCCTCTGCCAAACCGTGGAACTAGGTAAGCGTTGCACTGCACACTCAGACCCCTCTTCAGTCTGCCCACGGACTGGGTCCCAGCGTTCCACCTCGCTGCCTCACCGGGGGTACGTCGGTGGTCCCGCTGGTCCAGCCTGTATGGTGTCTGGGTGCCTGGCTACCCGAACGTCTCGCTGGCTCCTGCGGACCATCAGACTCGGACAGAAACTGCCTCTGGAGTCAGAAGCATCTGAGGTCGCTTTGTGCCATTTACATTCCAAGTCTGCACAACCGTGCAGCTGACGAGCTGTCACGAGCTGCGCTCCCTGGAGAGTGGAGACTCCATCCCTCGATGGTTAAAAAAAAATTCCCCAGTGAGCCTTCTCGCACAGACGCTGTGCAAGGTCAGGGAGGATGAGAAGCAGGTCCTGCTTGTGGCGCCGTACTGGCCCACTCGGACCTGGTTCCCGGAACTAATGCTCTTCATGACAGCCCGTCCCTGACAGATTCCTCTGAGGAAGGATCTACTGACTCAGAGATGGGGCACCTTGTGGCACCTGCGTCCAGGCCTCTGGAAACTACATGTCTGGTCATTGGATGGGACGCGGAGGTTCTAGGTGACCTACCCCAGGAGGTAGTTGACACCATCACTTTGGCAAGAGCACTGTCTATGAGACACGCTTATTCCTTGAAGCGGAACCTGTTCCATCGAGTGGTGTTCTTCTCGCCGAGAAGACCCCCGGAGATGCCCGATCAGGGTCGTGCTTTCCTTTTTGCAGCAAGGGTTGGAGCGAAGGCTGTCTCCCTCCACCCTTAAAGTCTATGTCGCTGCGATTGCTGTGGCTGACTCCCAGGTAATACTGAGGCCCCGGCCCGGCTATGTGCCCAAGGTTCCTACTACCCCTTCAGAGATCAGGTAGTGAACCTGCAAGCGCTGCCCCCGGAGGAGGCAGACCCAGCCCTAGCTTTGGTTATAATCACCTCTAATCTTCCATATGCACCTAAACGGTTGTTCATATGTGTAAGTGCTTCCGAAACCTCCTTCGGGAAGGATGGGGCTTCCGCAACGTTCCTGTTCCAAGTGGTACGGGTACGTTTTCCCAGTGTTATCCAATCTCACTGAGTGGGTAGTGCTACAACAACAGTGACTGGTCTTCTTGTTGCGAGCCCTGGCTTACACCAAAAAGGGGCGCAGGAGGCTCGAAAAGGACACTAGAAGGGGCAGCATCCATGGCACTTTGGTAGGGATCCCAATTCATCGGTCACCGACGTGATGCGAGAGTGACCGACTGTATGTAACCCTCGTTCGCCGAAGGAGGGAACGGAGACGTCACGCCCCGTCACCACGGCTGCAGTACCACCGCTGAGCGGCCGGGTCACAGGCTCAGCTCCTCAGCGAAAACATGGTATGCGTTGCAACGGCTGTCTTTTTATGCTCACGCTGTGATCAGCGGCAGCTGGATACAATCATCGCATGCCAATATGCATTAGCTCGTTTAGGTTACACTCAAAGTAGATTGGTCTCTCTAAGCGAGATCCCAATTCGTCGGTCACCTCCTTCAGGGAACGAGGGTTACAAACATAACCGAGACGTTTCTTGTCTTTAGCAGATGGGAAGTGGAGCACGTGAAGGAACAGGGGAAGCACACACAGAGGATCGCTGGAGATAAACTTGTGGAGTTCTGAGGAATAAATTGGAGCTCACAGGAAATAAACAAGTAGGTCTGTTTGCGTAGTAATGGACAATGCCAGACGATGAGTGAAAGTGAGGTGTGTGCTTATATCATTCTCAGCTCTGGCCCTCGAGGTCCACTTTCACTGATCTATAATAGATCATATAGATTAATGTTTAGCTCCAACCTTGATCAATCTCACCTGCCTGTAACTTTCTAGTGATCCTAAAGACCTTGATTAGCTCATTAGTGTGTGTTTGTTTAGGCTTGAGAACCCTAGGCTTATATAGGCCCAGTCCACACTAACACAGGTATTTTCAAAACCACAGCTTTTTCTATGCAGTTTGGCCGTTCATCCACACGCAAACGCAGTATCAGGTCACTGAAACCAAACCTTTTTGAAAAGTCAGGGTGAAGATTTTCATAAACTCTGGTTGCAGGGTTGTCGTATAGCCAGTGAAATGATGCGGATGTCGGAGTGCATGCCAGTAATAACCTTTTTTCAGGCTTCTGATTGGCCAACATGGCTTTACGGTTAGGGTTATATCGCCACCTGTTGGTTTGGCATGCTCTTGAGAGCGCTTCGTGCGTTTATACATTTTCATGTGGACAATTTTTTTTTTAAACGGAGGAAAAACTCTGTTTATAAAAATACCCATGTACGTGTGGACTAGGCCATAGTGAGTTGGTGAGTGATAATGGGGAGCAGTCGCGGTTGATGGCCAAGTGCATGCAGGTGAGAAACCAGAGGGATTCTGGGTAGTGTAGTCCATGACTGGGTGGCTGTGACAGGGGAGACTGGTTAGATGTGACACCTTAATTTGAGAAATAAAGACCACATTAAACTCAAGTGTTCATGGGTGGGTAAGATTTCTCACTCAAATTTCAACTCTGAATCCAGAGGGGTTGCAGTGTTATTTAATAAAAGTGTTCAGGTCAAAAGGTCATAGCAGATAACAACAGTAGATATTTGATCGTTGTTGGCACGCTATTTCCTGTAATCCTGTTCTCCTAGTTAACATTTATGCACCCAATACTGATCACCCCAATTTCATAAATGGGTTGTTAGAAACTCTTCCTTTTTTGAATACTCCCAAGTTGATTTTTGCCACTGATCTTAATTGTGTAATTGATCCTGCGTTGGATCAATCAAATCCTTGTGTATTGACTCTTCCATGTCCAAAGCAGTGTCAGATAGTGGTGGAAAGATATCAAAGTTCCACTAGAGGTACCGTCTAGAGTTCTTCACACAATGAATGGAGGACGTTGAATGCCAGCTTTTCTTTTTTTATTTCATTTTTCCCCAAGCCAATAAGGTGCGGATTGCTCACAGGTGCAAAACACAAAAAAAGTTCCATAGGGGAAAATCCCCTAAGGAAAACAAAAAAATAAATCCAAATTCAAAGTACAAAAACAAACAAATAACCTTGGTTCAGGTATAACAATGATTAAATCAGAGTACTCCTCAATAGTTACTGCACACCAGTCAAAGACTGCCTGACTGCTTCATTACGTGAGAATTTATACACATGGGTTCAACCATTTCTCAGAAGCCGTAATATCACATGGAAATAATATGAAGTAATAACACATAATAAGGATTAAAAATCGAGTAACACTATTTCCTTCAATACACCACATATCATAATATACCATAACTTCAATTCAGCAATAATTACAGAAAGTCAAGTGCAAGAACTCATAAAACAGTTTCCACCCCTTTCCACTCATACTTGGTATCTCCCACTCCCCATGATGCAACACAGCAAAGGTATAAAAAGGCTGACAAAAATCCTTTCGGGTCTTTTACTCAGTTCAAGATGGCCACCACTATGTATGCTGATCCAGGTAATAGCCAAAAGTTTATAAGAAAAACTTAAATGTCCACTGGGTTTAGTGTTCAGGTGGCCAGTCTGAACACAACGGTCTAGTTGCAGGTGTGTAACTGTGTGTGTGTGTATGTATCATCCATCTCACCACCTCGCTGACACAGCAAGGTAAATAAAGAGTTTTAAAACCCAAGTATGTGTTCATGTCTTAATGAAAAAAAGAGCTAGGCAGAGGGAACAGAGGGCAGCTCTGTGACAAGAGAGTACTAAGAAATTGTACTTAAGTAAAAGTATTGCTACTTAAGGAATAATTTACTTGAGTACAAGTAAAAGTACTAAAAAATAATATGACTCAAGTAAGAGTAAAAAAGTAGTTTGCTGAATAACTAAAGTTACTGCGTTACAAAGTACTTTTAACTTGGGGTTAACCCTAACACATGTACTTTAATGTCTGTTTCACAAGTGAGACCCAGGAAATCCCTTATGGACAAATGCGTGATATCACTACAGCTGAATAACATGCAGATAGAGATGCTTTGACTGATGAAACGTGGAAGACAATAAACACACAATTGCAATGCAATGCTAATTGACAGCTTGTATCACAGTATAGAATTTTATTAAAAATATATTTTCTGTCTCACTGTGATAAGAAGCAACATGAAACCACAGAAGCTAACCGTTTCAAACATGACTGATGTTAAATAGTGATTTTGGAGCAAAACATGATATTAGTCTCATAAATTGTCATGTTTGATGCTATGTTAAGCAAACATACCTATCCTTGTTGCCAGGAGCAGCTGTTTTATAACTAATTTTGAAAAGTAACTAACTTTTTAAGAAGGGCAAAAGCAAAGAAGGGTAAGTGAAGGTTTAAAAATCTTATTACAAAATATTTAATAGTTAGCTGAATACTATGAATAAAAATAAACAGGCTAAAGAACACTTACACAGGGATGTGTGTGCAGCAGAGCAAACAGCCTGCGAGTCTTCTTGACTTGAATGGTTAAGAATCACATTGAAAATGTAGTTTGTAATAACAAAGGTGGACTACAGGCACATTTTCGGTAGGACAAAAAAAGAACATTTTATTTAACATTTTAAACCCATACCTATAGGCTTGGGAATCCAAAATCTATTCCAATTCTGGAATTGGATGCTTTTAAGGTCAGGAATTGTCTAGTTGTTATAATTTCAATTCCTCTTATCGATTCGTTTGTGTGCATTTTAATATGACTTTAAACCATTCAAGCACAAGAAGACTCGTGCTCTGTTTTCTGTACTGCAAAAATAGGGGGCATAGCCATCATTTCAGAAATGAGGGGGACAGAAATGTAAAAAAAGAAAGAACAAAACTTTTGTCTAATTGACAGGTTTTCTTTTTTCTTATGTCTTTTAATTGGCTAAGAAATCAAATACACTGCTGGACGATAACCAATCATTTGTATTCTATAATATTTTTTTCTGTATTTTACTAATAACAATTTTAGGATTGGTTTATACAAACACATAAGGCAGACTAGTTTATATACTGTAATAAATGTTATGTCAATTAGCACTGCATTATTCATATACTATTTATTACCTGGAAATTACCTTTTTTTTAAGCTACAGCTATAGGGGGATGCTTTTGTCCATATTAGAGATTTCCTGCACGTCATAAGTTATTATATATTACTTCTACTAGGCCATTTTGGACTTTCTGCGCGAGAGCGCCCTCCGGCTTCGAGTATGAATGAAACATGCACTGCTTGTTCACATCGTTTTGGATATGAATAAATCGTCCGGTCATACATAGACTATCTAGTTTCTTCACCCATGTGCACACACATCCAAAGCGCACACACAGAAAAAGTGATTTAAAATGCATCTGATTAACAGACAAATCATGGTTGATCTATCAGCCAGATGCACGTAAATTGCATGCACTCTTATTTCAATGTTGTTGTTAATGTTGAGGTTATTTTAGCGCCGGTGATTGACAGTCAACGCAAAGCGCGGTTTGAACGGCCCGCCCCGCAGCTGAACTGGAAGTTTTGATTGGTTTTGCACCCGAGTCAGACCTGTCTGTTATTGGCTGAAGCGCAGGGCTCCATCCCAGAAATGTGAAAAGTGCTTGTCAAACGTCGCTCGCTCTGTTTCTCCATCTGCGCCTTCTTTGTCTATTTTTTTTTTGTTCTTTGTACTTTTGGTGAAAAATAAATGAAGCGAAGTTGCATATTTTCGTTTTATTTTACTCAAGTAAAAGTAAAAGTACCACAATTTAATTATTCTCAAGAAAGTAGAAAAAATGTAAAAATGTACTCAAGTACTGTAACGAAAGTATTTGTAATTAGTTACTTTCCACCTCTAGTGTCAGAATTTATGGCCTGCAATGGTTGTATGTATCCATGGAGATTTTATAATACTCAGGGCAAAGTTTTTCCTTTTTTCCCCAGTACATCTCTCATATTGTTTATTTTTTTATAGATAGTAGTTTTGTCCCTAAAGTTACATCAGTTAAATATCACGCTCTTGTTATTTCTGATCATGCTCCCCTTAGTGTAGACATTCAACTGTCTGCTCGACATCACTATTTACCCCCTGGAGATTTAACTCTTTTATTCCCCGACAACTGTATTGAGATTATCTCTTCTTCAATTGATGCTTATATGTCTACTAATGAGAACAGAGAGACCTCTTCTTCATTGCTGTGGGAAGCACTCAAGGCTTTTTTAACGGGTCAAGTTATTTAATATTCTGCACAGTTAAACAAACTTTGTTCCATTAAATTGTGCAAGCTCTCCAGTGATATTTTTAATATTGATCAACAGTTAGCATCTAGTCCAGGTGGAGCTAGATCTTATTACAACAACTAACGCAATCACCAGCTGGAGTGCCCTTGATGGCCACCGGAGGGCTCCATCCCAGACTACTGCCACTCCATCAAAGGACTTCATTCCCATAATCCTCTTCCAGGTCTAATCAGCACTCATTGTTTGCACCTGTGTTAGCTCACACTTGTTAGATATAAGCCCGGTTTTCTCCGTCATTCTTGCTAGTGTCAACTGCATTTCTAAGCCTTGTTTCCTGTTTCTTCCGTGTCTTGGCTCCTGGTCTTGGTGCTCTGCCTGTTTTTGGATTACCCTTTTTGCCTGTGATTTTGCCCTGTTGCTATTGTTTGAACTGATCGCCTGTGTTATGACCTTTGTTTGTTTTTGGACTTTGAATAAACACTGCATCTAGATGCCCAACCTTCGTGCCACCGTGCAATTTCATGACATTATTGCATTCTCGCAGTTCCTACTATAAGGTGAAAAAGCTAGCCGTCTGTTAGCGTACCAATTAAAATGGAGGGCCTCACTCCTTATTTCACAGATTAAAGACCATTCTGGCAAGTTAATATCTGATCCACAGAGGTATAAAGTATTTGAGTAAATGTAATTACTGTAGTGGTGTATCTTTTTGGATACTCTGTAGTTTTACTGAGTATCAAAGATATTAGCAACTTTTACTCTCTACTTCGCTATACATTTTTGATACTTTTTACTCCACTACATTTGTAATGAGTGTTGCAATTACACATTACATTTTGCATGGCACCAAGCTTTTTCTGCAGCAGTTTATTTCTGCTACAAAAGAACTACAGGGCACTGAAAGCACTATATCTCATGCGTTTTGCCCTTACTCACCCAAACTTGAGCAAGTTTGTATTTTGTAAGTTGCTTTGGATAAAAGCGTCTGCTAAATGACTAAATGTAAATGTTATTATTGTAAAAGTTCAATAAACACATTAAGCAAAAAAAAAAAAATTTACTTAACATTATTTTATTTATCCGTTATATTGAAAAGACCGTTTTGAATGATTTTTTTTTTTTTGAGTTGTTCTGTTTTAGAAAATAAACGTGATCGCTCTCCTCACAAATCAACTCTTTCTTGTTTTTCACTGGCATGTCTCTGACTAGTGCATCTTTAAGCTTACATTCAGTATGAGTAAAATACTTAAGTACTGTTAAAATAAGATACTCTAAGACTTTTACTTTTTACTTTTTTTAAGTTGTCTTATAGCTATTGGTGACTTGTAACTTGTAGTGGAGTAATGTTCGCTGTAAGGTCTGTACTTTTACTCAAGTATGGTTTTCAGGTACTTTTTACACCTCTGCTGATCCAGATGGCATTATGCCACCTTTAAAGGAACACTCCACTATTTTTGAAAATAGGCTCATTTTCCAACTCCCCTTGAGTTAAACAGTTGAGTTTTACCGTTTTCGAATCCATTCAGCCGGGTCTGGCGGTAGCACTTTTAGCTGCAGCTTAGCATAGATAATTGAATCTGATTAGACCGTTAGCATCTCGCTCAAAAAAGACCAAAGAGTTTCTATATTTTTCCTATTTAAAACTGGACTCTTCTGTAGTTACATCGTGTACTAAGTCAAGAACTCTCATTCCGGCATAATAATCGAGGAACTTTGCTGCCGTACCATGGGTGCAGCAGGCGCAATGATATTACGCAGCACCTGAAAATAGGCTAACTTCCGTCAACATAACCAACATGACCACCTGCTTGCACAGGGAGCGTGCTGGGGACTATTTTCAGGCACTGCGTAATATCATTGCAGTCAAGTTTTAAATAGGAAAAATATAGAAACTCTTTGGTCATTTTTCAGCGAGATGCTAACGGTCTAATCAGATTCAATGATCTATGCTAAGCTACAGCTAAAAGTGCTACCGCCAGACCCGGAGATCGGCTGAATGGATTCGAAAACGGTAAAACTCAACTGTTTAACTCTAGGGGAGTTGGAAAATGAGCCTATTTTCAAAAATAGTGGAGTGTTCCTTTAAGTATTTCTACTCTAGCACTAAAGTTCCCCTCCGATACTAATGCTCTTGGTGACGGATCTTGAATTGTGACGTTCTTGAATTTGACATGACATCATAATTGCTAACATAATTAACTAAACAAAAAAAGAGCCATTAACCACATGATCTTCGGTGCATTCCAAACGGGATATATCGCCCTCCGAAGGGCACTTCGGAGTGAAAACAATCATGGCCGCCATATTGAAGGGTCGTTCCAAACCGAAGTGCTCAAAACTGGCCACTTCAAAGGGCTCTTCGGAATTAAGGATTTCGAAGGGTACAACTGATGGACACTTCGTGCTCCCATGATCCTTTGCGCAGATTCTTTGCATTATGACGGTGCCTCCATGTGGGCACGAGATGATGACGCAGAAGGGCACTTCAAGAAACAGTTGTTTGGTCCCCTACACCCTTCAACCCTTCGAAGCTCTCACTCCGGAGGGTAAACCCTTTGAAGGGATTAGGGCATTGGGATGAGCCCTTCCGAATGGAATGCAGGGCTTGTCTCTGCCTTCAGATTAAGGAGCCGAACGCGTATGGAAACTCTGCTCTGCACCTGGCGTGTTTTAACGGGCAGGACGTGGTGGTGAATGAGCTGATCGAAGCAGGCGCTGATGTCAATCAGGTGAATGAGAAGGGCTTCTCCCCGCTGCACTTCACCGCCGCGTCCCGCCAGGGGGCGCTCTGTCTCGAGCTGCTCATCGCCAACGGAGCCAACATCAACAGCAAGGTCAGAGTCCTTCAAGAAAAACACTCACCACCTCTCATCTGCAACATCACAATAAGTCAATGAATCTCTTTAAATAGTATAATGTATAGGCAAAGCTAACAATTTTCAAATTAGATAGGCCTACCTTACACAAGTTACTACACAAAAAACATTCATAAAATTCAGATTCCAAAATTCCTGTACAGTCACTTTTTATTCGTTTTAATGCATCCTTGCTAAATTAAAGTATTAATGTCTTTCAAAATTGAAAAATATCTTATTGACCCCAAGCATAGTAATGTATAATATGCCAGATTTTGGATTTATTCACCCATAGATATAAATAAACTGTAAAAGTCAATCACACAGTTTCCTTCTGTTTAAAAGTGGATATGCAATATGAATTTTTATAGTGCTACTACTTAGACTTAACTCTCCTGACATAAACATCATGACTGAGACTGATATATATATATATATATATATATACATACATATATATATATATATAAATATTAGACAAACATTTTTGACTTGGCAACTACCTAAATTAAGTTTAAGTTGCAGCACTAAAATTACTAATTAAATATAAAAACTAAAACTGAAATAAAAATCAACCCACGCACACACACACACACACAGACCTTCATCTGCCTTCATCTTCAAATCGGTTTATTCTCTATTTTTCTCAGTGCGACTCTTCTTAAAGGAAATGCTTCAATACAAGTTAAGTGCCATCAATAAAATAATGCAGTGAAAATAAATAAATTTTTATACATATTAAGCTCTCTCTCTCTCTCTCTCTCTCTCTCTCTCTCTCTCTCTCTCGCTCTATACATATATAATAATTTTTTAAATATTAAATATAGTAAAGTAAACCGTTAAAAAAGATTTGTAATGGACTTAAAGTGCATGGAAGTAAACTGGGCAGGCATCGATGCAGTAATGCAATTATTAAGAAATCAACTACTGTCATGATGGTTATTATAATATTTTAAAATAAAAAAAAAGAAATCATTTGAAGTAATAAATAAAGTAAAAATTTAAAGTAACGGACTTACAGTGGAAGTAAACCAGGCCATGTGCTTTGAGGGTTTAAAAAAATGTTTGGTATTTTTGTTACAGTGTTGATTTTATTCTTTCTTATTTATATTCGTAATCCATATTATGCCACAAATGTTGTTTACAGACCTGTTCTGAACTTGGAACTGTATGATGTTTATTGAATATTTTATTTAGATATTTATTTGTAATTTTTACCTATTTATTTTTTTGAACAAAATCTGAATTTTAAAATGAGTTCAAATGATTTCCTTTGGTAATCCATATTATGCCACAAATGCTGCTTACAGCATGATGTTTGTTTGTTTGTTTATATTTGTTTTTTAAATTTATTTAAAGTTTTAGTTTATTTTTAGTTATTTACTTAACAAAAACTGAGGGATGAGGTAAAATTAATGATATAATTATTTCTGCTGACAGACTTTTACTGAACCTGAAACAGTCATTTTAAAGTTGTTCAAAGTCTTCTTAAACAACTAAAAGCATGTTTGTGTCAGTGTGTGTGTATGTGTGTAAAAATCACTCCGTGTGTGTGTGGCTTTCCTCGTGGATCAGATGTTTTAGACCACCACTACAGTATATTGTTGAGTTGATGTGTTTTGTGTGTCCCGCAGGTCACGTGGAGCTATATTTTTATGTGCTTTTGTCATTTTAATTATTATTATTTATTTTTTTTATTTAGTTTTACTTTTATTTCATTGAGGTTTTAGTATATTTAGTTTTATATTTCATTTTATTTCTCTTATTTATCTTTATTTCAATTACAAAAAAACGATTTTTTAAATAGTTTTCATAGTTAATAAACCACAACAACACTGGTAGACAACATTCAATGTACGGACTTCTTTTGTGTTATTGCATTGCTGTGGCTCAAGGTGGCGCTAGAGTTTCCTTCATATGTCTGTGTCATTACACCAGATGTGATGTTATTGTTATGTGTATGTAATCATATTAGATCTGTCTGACAGCAGCTGGACGTGTTGCTGATATTAATGTGAGGTGCTGATTGTGTTTGTGCAGAGGTGCTGGTGAGCAGCGCTAAAGCTGATTTGACATTACAGGACGCTCACAGAAACACAGCCCTGCATCTGGCCTGCAGTAAGGTACCAAACACACGCTCACGCACTGATTTACATCAAACATGACATGAGTCTACTGTACATCAGTGCAGCCCTGCGGCCAGACAAACTACAGAAACTCAGAAACTGCTTGAGCATAAAGTCAATTCCTCCTGCTGCTCATGGATAAAAAATCCTCAGTCTCAGTGATATTTTCTTCTCTCTGTGTCGTGTCTCAGGCCGCTGCTGGTAACGGACTGACGGTGGGCGTACAGGAGCTGCTGGGTAAAGGAGCCAGTGTCCTCGCCGTGGATGAGAACGGTGAGCGTTTAAAATCTCAGCCTGTAGCGTAAACCGCTACTTCTGCATCAAAGCAGAAATATTATATTATAGTTAACCAAAACTACAACTCAAAGCATAAAAGTTTGTTACTTGTAATAAACGTTAACTGCAATAAAATCAAATATAAAAAAATGTATTTCTCCAAATTGTTTTTTTTTTCAATTTCATTTAATTTAGCTTGCTTTACTAAAATAAAATGAAAAAAATAATTTGTGAAAAAATATAGACATTTTAAAAAAATGACAAAAACTTTAAAATAAAAAGGAAAATATAAAAATAAAAGCAAACTCAAAATAATAATAAAAAGTATAATAGCATCTCAAAACTAAAATAACATTGCAAAATATCAAAATAATACAAAAATACTAACGCTTTGAAACTGAAATTTAAGCTTTCACTTCATTGAAAATGGAAGTGAAATGACTTCATTGGAAATAAATACTTATATTTAACAGGGATGCATTAAAATGACCAAAAGTGACAGTAAAGCTTTGCCATTAGAGGAATAAATGACATTTAAAATATATTCAAATAATTATATAAAATAAAATAAGTGTTTTTTTTAATAGGCGAATCATTTAAGCATTAATTCAACTGATCTTTTACAGAAACAATGACAGTGAATGAAATAATTTAGTTTTTCATGCTTAAACATTTATTTGAATAAATTGCATCATCATGGATTATTTTTTATGAAAAATTGAAGAGCGAAAAATCCTTTCAGGGTTCAAATGGAGTATTTATTCCTCTGTTGTTGGTGTGTGTGTGTGTGTGTGTGTGTGTAATGTGTGTACCTGTTTTTCTATTCTGGTGGGGACTTAAACCTGAATACACACAGACTCATGGGGACTCGTGTCACGGTGGGGACCTAAATTGAGGTCCCCACGGGTAAACAAGCTAATAAATCACACAGAATGATGTTTTTTGAAAATCTAAAAATGCAGAAAGTTTCCTGTGAGGGGTAGGTTTAGGGGTAGGGTTGGTGTAGGACAATAGAATATACGGTCTGTACAGTATAAAAACCATTACGCCTATGGAGAGTCCCCACAAGGATAGCCGACCAGACATCTGTGTGTGTGTGTGTGTGTGTGTTTGTGTATGTGTGAGAGAGAGAGAGAAAGACTGTGAATTTGAATGGTATGTTTATCTTTGTATGTAAACGTCAGTCAATAAATGAGTGTCTCAATGAGAGTCACCAAACACGGTTTTGTCAAAAACAGAGAATCATTTAAATCATCTGTAGAAAGGTGTGTTAATGGAGCATTCTTTCAAATCAATGGATTTTAACGAGTTAATTCAACCCAAAAATGAAAGTTCTTGTGTCAAAGTGGAAGAATATATATATATAATGAATAACCGAATCAGTTAAAAAACAGCAAATCATTAACGAAACCAAGCTGTGTGTTGTGCTATGATCTTTGTATGGAACTATTTCATTGGCTAAGTCACATGAACAGTATTAAATCAGTTTCACATACAATTGTACTGATATTCGTGAAAACAGTACTCTTGGTCGTGTGATGATCTTGGTCGTGCATGTTCTGTCTTTTCGATGTGCAAAGTAATTTAGTTTCAATTAAACTCTTATCTGACTCCGTTTTATTATGACCTTGAATTTAGGTTGTAAATGAATTAATCAAGATTAATCATCTATATAATAATTTTCTAGACATTTGATTATCCTCTTGGGCCCACAATCACAAACTGGCCAGTCTCGGTCACTCGACAGAGGTAATCTAAGGTAATAAGCCAACCAATTATTATAATAGTTTTGGTGTAGTCATGCCATGCTTACCCATATCCTCCTGGAGTTTTTGTCTCTGTAGTGGACATTATATTTTAGAGAATTTCTCTGAGACCTCACATGTCACAGTTAAGTCTGGATGCCCTGTACGGAGCACATTCAGGGCTTTTCAGAGATGCCAAATGTTTGGAAGTTTCCCTCTGCTTGGTCTTCAAAAATGGCTGACATTAATTTAGTGATAAAATTGTACATCCTTTTGGAAATATGATAATATTTTGTAATGATCATTGAAATCTGATTAATTTTCAAATTGTTTGTCATAAATCAACATCTCGGGAAAATGTTATGGGGTTTCAAACCAAAATATGACTTCCTGTTATGAAACAGGATATTGATTTCATACATGTCCACTGTAGAGGACAGCAGGACTAAAAACATGTTTATTATGCATTTTGGGAGACACAACAAATGAATAGGAAAAGAAATGATATTAGATATTATTATGGAATTAGATATTATATTACTTATAGATAGTACTTATTAGATATTATTATGGAAATCTGGCCAATTATTACATTTCTTTTTCAACATGCTGTCCCAACAGCACATTAATATTCAAATCAGTGTATAAATAGCATCGTGTTTAATAGGAAACCCAGTTTATGGAAATTTTACACACATAATGCATAAAGTAAAATGGTCATCTTTTATAACATAGTTGAGAATCATCCTTAAAAAAGAATCCTGAAACCTAAAATTGATTGGCGATTTTTTTTAAAATCCCATTGTTTTTGCCTTTTCATGTCATTTTATTATTTAGAAATACTGAGTCCTGGTGTCCTCTACAGAGGACATAGCATAACATATAAATAAAATATAATTTTTCAAAAATGTTATTTTTCCATTTTTTTCTTATGCTCTAAACAATGTAATGACATGAAAAAAATACTAAATTCACAAAGCTTTTTTTTTCTGGTTCTCAGGAGGATATACACTTAAAGTAACAATACAATAATGAGAGGTAAGGCTCATCCTTTTTAGGTTGGTTTAGTCCTCAACAAAAATACAATTTTTAGCCTTTACAGTCTATGTACGTACACCTAACATAGAGCCAAGTTTTAGTCGGATCTCTAAAGTCTCAGTCAGTGTGCCGCGTGTTAAATGGACTCCAGTCCGGTAATAAACTGGACACAGATTTGCAGTAACATGGATTTTACAGTAATCTACTAGTCAAAATATATCAGAGAAAATCAGGATAAATTCAAATGAAGCAACTTATTAGTCAGGTAAAATGTATTATGCCAATTACATAATCAATTCAAAGATAATCAATACAAGACATCAAATTCTCAAAGACAAATCTAAGAATAAAAGATGCATACCTTACTTCAGAAAATACATAGTGTGTGTCGCACCCCGGCCCTGCTTATTTCTATCTCCTAAGATAAAGTACAATTGTATTTTCCTCTTAATGTATTTGCATGCATTTGTATAAACATATTTATAACAGACAAAAGCACATTGTTGTTAATGGGCTTCCAGGTGGCTTTGCGTCACTCGTAAACCGCGATTCTAATGGTTGGCGTGAGCTCCATATGCACACGTAATTCATACCATAGACATATAAATACATACTGCATCCTTTTTTAAAAGATCATTTACATTAGCACTTTCCTCTCAATATGTTTGCATGCATTTGTATAAAAATATTTATAATAAACAAAAGCGCATTGTCTTTTATGCATCAAACAACAGCATTAAACAGAACAGACAGATACAGACAGAAACTCTACAGGAAGAAAATGACATCAAATCTGCATGGAAAGTTTCACAAACAAAATTAAATAGAAAATAAATAAATACTAAAATAAATATAAAAGGAAAAAAGATAACAAACACATACAGAGGAAAACCTTATGCATCATTGGTATTATCACATTTTCTTGTTTTTAATCAACCCACGAGATTCAAGAAATGTGGAAAAGTGGGCTGTGAATTAGAGAAAAGTAATTCCCTGAAGTATTAGTTTTATTTTTGTAGTAACAGAAGAATCGTGATGCTTACCTATATTAAGATATAGAAACTACTCCAAATGTTTTGAGTTTTTATACATTGCAAAAATAAATGGATTCGGTGTTTCATCCTTAATCCCTCAAAATGAGCAAGAACTGTGCAACATCCATGTATTCATATGGATATATGAAATTTAGACTTCATTAAGCTCATTGTTGCTAATGGACTTCCAGGTAACATTGGGTCTCTTTGAAGCTTGAACAAAAAAAAACAAGGGGGGAAAATAAGCAGTTGGCACCAGCACTCCGATATTAAATATTTTCTCTGCAGTTTGTTTAAATATGAAGAGGGGCTTCCCCAATCCGAGTCTTGGTTCTTCTTCATCTACTTAGGAAGATTTCCTGGCCACTCTGACTTTAAAAAGCACTGTTCTTTACGTTCATCTGTTCAGATAAGATCATTGACTCTGCAGCAGACTTCATGAACTGAGCCCAACTATCCAAGTAAATATGTACATTGTGAGAAAAGTACAAACTGAGCACACAGTTGTTGTTTTAGGGTCAAATATGAGACATCTTTGGTGTCTGCATCAAATCAAATTTATAAAAGTGATTTTATAGAGATGGAAAAAAATATTCAATGCAATTTCATGTTTCAAATAACGTTTGTGAGAATAAATTGTCAAAATACGGGTGAAATAATGTTCCAACCTGTAAAATTGTCATTCAGTCCAGATTTTGATTCAAACTAATTTGATGATACAGACCAGTACTAGAAACATTGCAATAATGGGAACAATATTTTTCTCCTTTTTTTGGCAAAACGTCATTCAGAGTAACAGATATGTTTATGTAAAAATGAAATGATGTACTTATTCTGACCTGTACTTATTAAAAAATAGAAACATAATATGTGATCATACCAAATAAAATTTTATTTTAAAAGATTTTCACTTGCTTAAAAAACTTCATTCTGTCAAATGGGTAAAACCTAGTGGTTTGAAGGATATTCACACAGTATAAAGATTTAAAATTACATTAAAATTACATTAAAATTTTATGGGTATTATCATTCACCTGATATGCAAATTTTCTTCTTTCTGGCAGGTTTCACTTTGTCATATCATCCAGATTAACAACCAACCCATGATTAACCAATTCCTATAGTGACAGAAACTCTTCCAGCTGATGCAAAACTTTACACCTACTCAAATTTGCATTACTATGGAAGATCGTTTCCACGAAAAAAAAAAAAAAAAAATTACTCATTATTGGTTAATAATTTCTATTCCAGTTATTCATGTTAACACAATTCGGTCTTTATTGCAATTTCAACAAAACCTCACTATACTATACTATACTATACTATACTATACTATACTATAATACTCTTACAGAACAACTTTCACACCAACATCTAAATTTTGCCTTGGAAAAGATAATATATTAGCAAAATGCAATCAATATTCTCTATCAAGAAATGTTGCTTGAGATTTGACAGTTCTGTGAATATTAAAATGTCTAAAATGATGCAGATTAATGAATTGAGAATGTCAAAAGCATGTGTAAATTATTTCTATTACTAAATATTTACACAAGGTATGTGGTTTACACTATTTAGATGTGATAGAAAAGTACTTCCTGACAATAACAATCACCTCTATGGTGCTCTTGAATGTGGATTCAAGGTACAGTTAGCCAAAAGTTTCACTTCTTCCACAACTGAGCAGTGA
>NW_015666505.1:174110-178113 GCF_001515625.1 Sinocyclocheilus rhinocerous
AAAAAAAAAAAAAAAGTTACTGCCCTTCTCAGAATTCTGATTTTTTATTTTTTTTTAGTTTACATCTCGCAATTCTGACTTTTTTTTCTCAGAACTGTGTGATACAAACTCACAATTCTGACCTTTTTTCTTCTCAGAATTGTGAGATATAAACTCACAATTGTGAGTTATAAAGTCAGAAATAATGCAATTCTGACTTTGTAGCTCGCAATTGCAAGTTTCTTTCACGCAATTCTGAGAAACAAAAATCTCACAGGATTGTGAGATTTTTTTAATTTTTATATTCAGCGGCGGAAATGGGCTTCCATACTTGGCAGATAGAATAAACCTTCTAGAAAAAATCTAGAAAATAAGTGTAATAAGTGATTACTATTACTAATATTTATTGTATTGCTGGCTAAAACACCAAATTGATGTGAAAGACTACCATTTAATCACATCAAGCCCTATTGTTTAAATACATAAAAAGTACTGTTGCTTTTAAAATCAAGAAAAATTATTTGACAGTTTATTCAAGTGTGATTTAAAAATGTTGTGTCTTTTATTCACCCTCATGTGTTTACAGACCTGTATGAATAATGTTTTCATACAAAACAAGATATCTTGAAAAACTTTTTGTTGTTGTTGTCACTACAGAGTGGAAGTCAATGGGATCCAAAGTTCTTGAAAATATACATTTTGGTTTTCTACAGAAGAAAGAAAAAGTCATATAGGTTTGGAAGGACATGAGGGTGAGTAAATGATGACAGAATTTTTGGGTGAACTATCCCTTTAAGGGGAATAATAAATGCATTCACTTCTATCCTGCAGTTATATCACAATCTCCGCCTCTTGCTGATTTAATGCATAACATTCAAATAAAGCCAAAGCTCACCTCTGGCATTCACACTAACATCCATCTAGAGAATCGACACACCATCGATCAACCATCGCAAACGGTAAATATGACTATGTTTTCTAGGTGACTGTATTAAATGTATTAATATAGAGTTAGATTTTAAAAACATTTAAAAAGGTGGAACATTATTATTTCATTTCATTATTTTCCCATCTAAATAGCGAAAGACCTGAATATGGCTTCTAGAACTCAAATACTACTACTGCTAGTGGCTGTAATGGTTGCAAGCTATGGCCTTACCAACGGCACAACAGCCAACGGCACAACCAGCGGCACAACAGCCAACGGCACAACCAGCGGCACAACCACCACAACCAGCGGCACAACCAGCGGCACAACCACCACAACCAGCGGCAAAATCAACGGCACCAATTCTACTGCAGCATCTCTTTCACCTGAGGGGATCGTGGGGCTGCCTGGACTTCTGATCTACACGGTCATCTCCACTGCAGCTCTCAAACTCCTCCACCTGATCTGAACATCAGCTCTCTCAGTTTGTCAACCAGCTAAACCTACAGGATGCACCTGACAGTGACTGTACAAGTTTCTAGCACTTTTATGTCAGCCTTTGTCAGATTACTGATCTTCATATACTTGCTGCTCTGAAAAATATCTGCGCGCTCAATAACAATATACCAAATATATATATATATATATATATGTAGACTTCATATAAGAATAATGAAGTATGAAGAATAAAGGCAAAAACACTTTTATTGACTTTGCTGACATTTTTAAACAACCTTCCACCTGCAGAACGGGTTAAAGGATTAGTTCACTTCCAGAATGAAAATTCTGTCATCATTTACTCACCCTGCACTTGTTTCAAACCTGTATGAGATTCTTTCTTCTGTTGAACACAGAAGAAATTTTTAAAAATGTTGGTAACCGAACTGTTGATGGGCACAATTGACTTCCATAGTAGGGGGGGAAAAAATACTATGGAGGTCATTGGTGCCCATCAACTGTTCGGATACCAACATTTTTCAAAATTTCTTCTTTTGTTTTTAACAGAAGAAAGAAACTCGTACAAGTTTGAAACAAGTGCAGGGTGAGTAAATGTTCAAATTTTCATTCTGGAAATGAACTCTTTTAAGGACGGGTGTTTATATATAATTATTAAAAAGGATATGCATGTTTATATAGCTGTGGGCATATGAGTAATTTTTTTTCTTGATAATGATATATATCACAATATGGAAATATGGTTGTTATTATACCAACATTTTAGATGCCATTGAATTTTCACAATTTTTGATACAAATTTTGATATCACAGAACTAAATACTATAGCCTAATATACCTAGGCCTAAGTAAAAACTTCCCAAAGCTTACTGAAGACAATTAAAGAATCAGTAATAAAATAAAAACAAAGAAGCTACAAACAATAGGACGAATAAATGCAACAGAACAAAGATACAAACCAGGTAGGTCTACCTAACAGAAGTAAGTAATACTACAGAAATTGAATAAACTAATCAAATGTCAAATAAAATAAAAAACTGCATAGTCTTCACTGTATAAATTAAACATATAGTGATTTTTATTAAAATTATAAAAGCTATTAAAAAGAGAACTCAATGGTGCTGTGTGGCAAAACCGTCTTTCCGACAGCATGCAAGTACCGAACTGAGTTCACTTTTGGGTCTTACTGTGTTTGAAGAGTTTAAAATCGGTTAAATGTTTCAACTGGCAAGACCTTAAAAATGCATGCAAAATGAGCTTTATGCAAAGCTTCTTAAAGACTGATTAATCTGTCAAATATGCAAATATGACTTGTGTCTTAGTGCCACCTTGAAACAGCTTAAAATCTGAAAACAACAAAATACAGAATACAAATATAATCGAATTATATCAATCAGGTTTACAATTTATTTTCGAAAGGATATTATGAAAAAAGAAAATATGTGAATGACAGAAGGGAAACAAAATAAGTGATAAATGTTTTGGTAAAGCAAGCGTTTGCTCTACAAGACAGCTTGGGTCATGAGACTTGAAACTAAACAAACTAATTATATAATGTCAGACTTGCATGACTGCATTTAATGCTAGCTGATTATCAACCAGTAGCCTAACTAATGCATCAAATGTACACACATAGAACAAAAAAACATTACCACATCCTCGCAGGCATAAAAACCGAGATACACTTTGGGCTTAAGCATTTAGATAACATACACTGGAAGAGAATGTGAGGATAAGCTGGAGACAGCAACAACAGACGCCTGCATTTTGTGGAGTTAAGAGATACTGTACCTGCAACTCTAGTTTAAACCAATACAAAGATGCTTTTACTGGTCATAATTTCTGGAGAGAAACAGGCACTAAGATGAAGCTTTCTAACTTTGCATCTAGACTGCATGTGTCAGTCACCAAATGGAGTATACTTTGAAAGGTGTGTTTGTGTCAAAAACTGAAGTATATTTTGGGCTTTGTATTAGCCTATTTTAACCTATTAGCTTTATTTCTATTCTGACCCAAGGAGAGCTTTAAGGCAGTAATGACCTTAAAGGGTTAGTTCACCCAAAAATGAAAATTGGCTGTTGTTTTACTCACCCTCGAAGCATCCTAGGTGTATAGGACTTTCTTCTTTCAGACGAATCCAGTCGGAGTTATATGGCTCTTCCAAGCTCTATCACTGCAGTCAGCGGGTGTTGCAGTTGAACAGTCCACAAGTCGTCAAATAAAGCGTCCTTAATGCATGGGTGTCAGAAGCAACAAAAATGTGGGTGGGTCCAACATAGTGTAAGTTTAACTATAATTCAATGCTGCAACAAAGACTATCTGATGCCTTTAAAAGCAACATGCGAACAAATGATGAACATTCACTTAAATAGCAGCTGGTTTAGTGACAGTATGTGAGCACACAGCCAGACCAGGGGCCTCATTTATAAAATGTTGCATATAAACCGTCCTATTGTTCTAAGATCATTTCTCAAAAGTGCGTAAGTGCGATTCAGAGAAAACGAACATGTGCACAAAAACACGTGCGTACGCCTGTCGGTACAATTTAAATTAATTAAGATTGTTTAAAAAGGGGTCATATGATGCTTTTTTAAAGATCATTATTTGGTGTATTTGGTGTAACAGAATATGTTGACATGC
>NW_015666505.1:178251-213332 GCF_001515625.1 Sinocyclocheilus rhinocerous
GGTATTCAGGCTCCCTCTACTGATACGCAGAGGAATCACTAAATTACATATAAATTAATGTTAATACATTTTAATTTAATCTTTTAGTATTTTTTATTTTTATTTTTTTTTTTTAAATATTCTTATTAGGAATAAAACTGCCTCATTTTTTAACTGTGCAGAGCTGTAGCTGAATAGTTAGGACTACTACGCTGCTGAAATGTAATGTTGGTCATTATGGTGGTACTTAAGAGAGCCAAATATTTTCTGAAGTGGTACTTGGTATAAAAAGTTTGAGAACCACTGGTTTAAACATTCAGATTTCAGTTAGAGATATTTCACAGTATCAAAGTTTATATTTTATGAGGATTTATTTTTGGTGTTTTTGTATTTATTTATACAGGACCGTACAGAAAGCGCACAAGTGGGAGAGAGAGGAGGGGACGGTGTCAAAAGGACCTAGATCTGGGACACTTTCAAGGATCACCCCGAAACACAACCACGCTATATGCACAAGGCTGTTGGTTCTAACATTTTAGGGTCCCCCTCGGTAGAAATCACGTTCCCCCCTCGGGGGGCCCCCTATAACACCGGGCCCTTGGAAAGAATATTTTCATCTGTTTTATACCGTATGTTTCCAAAATAAAACTGCTGTTTTACAATTGAGCATGTGGTAGTTTATTGAAGTTGATTGTAAAGCCATTGCTGCCAGTCATTTGATTTTTAACCTTTATAATGTACAGTGTTGATCTAAATGCAAACTAGGCTCTAATTGAACGTACAGTTGTGTATTCACCCATGTTGAAAGGTACATGGGTGAAACAACATCGTGATATCAACGTTGATCTGATTTGCAAAATCGAAACACAATCCAACGTTGATTCAACCATGGTACCAATGTTGATTCACCGGTGAATCAACGCTGAAATGCCGGCTGGGCAACTTTGGGCTACTAAAAAGGTCAGTTTAATCTCGCAAAAACTCCCGTTAATAAAAAAATCTGACTACACTGCACAATCTCTTACACTGCATATTTGTTGTTTATGATGAATTCGGTGCTTGCACGTACACCGCTTTTATTATTATTGCAGCTTAGATGTTCAAATAGCTGCAGTACTCCGACTTTGCCACAAGGAAAAGTGCGTACGCCTGCTCAGACCCACCCGTGGCGGTAAGTACATTTCAACGTCAAAGACCGTTTTTATAAATCTGAACGTTGCCGTGGATTTTACGCACATTTTATAAATGAGGCCCCAGAACGTTTCTCGTTTTTGAACTAATTTAAAACGCTAAACAAACATTTAAAATGTTTCCTTATCATTTTTTTCATTTATTATTTGTGACGTTCTATCGAAGATTATTTTCAGTCCCAGTCGTGCAGCGAGTCTTATAGTAGGCTATTTGTCAAAACGTACCTTTTTCTGTTCCATGAAAGACAGTCATATGGGTTCCTTGTCTACGTCACTATGTGGGAAGATTTGCATAACGCCGCCCAAATGCTCACGCAAAGAAAGAAGGCGTAACTTTTATTCTCGCTGTAGTATCGTTGTTGCCGCCGCAGCCATGTCGTAAAGGCGCTGTGTGTTTGTGTTCTGTGTGTTTCGTTGTGAAAGCGAAACTACTTTGTTTGGTCTATTAATTTTTTTTATTTGGTCATATGAAAATGTAGATGAGTCTAAGTTGAATCAAAAAATAAGACTGATTACCCTTTGGCTAATTGCTAGTTGGTCAGACTACTTGAAGACACTGTTTTGGCACATAGGCTAAGTTTATGCAACTGGCCCCATGTTTGGAATAAAGACGTCTTACTGTGTGAAAACATAACAGTGGAAAGAGACTCGTGCTGTGAGCATCTGTTTATTACACAAATAAGAACTTTATGGCATGAAAACACATCGATAACATCATGATAACGAGATAAACGTTGAGTATAAATATATAGCTTTGAACTACGTGAGTCCCTCTTTACGTTATGACCTGTGGAGTGGAAAACAGAGTAAGACGAGAGGAAATGCATTGCACAAATGCCGACAGAGTGAAAAACAAGTGCTGGCATCACACTAACCAATTTTCAGTCATTTACATAGTCTGTCGTTGGAGAATCAGACAGTTTCATCCATCCTAATTCATCAAAGTCGAGACATTTTTGAATCAGCTAGTGAGACGCAGCGGCAGAAGACAGAAAATATGAACAGTGTCTATTCACCACACATTTGAGGAAGACATGAAGAACATCCACTCAGTGAGGATGAAAAGCTCAATAGTTCTCGTCACTTCATAGCTGATGTCTGCATGACAATTCTAATACTTCATGGCTTTCTGGGTTCAGACCAGTCTGAGATGAGCTCTCTGTAACACTGAGAGGAGAATAGTTTCACAATGGTTCCTTTGACGCATCATACTGTCGTCTCAGATCCGGGCCCCGGTGCCAAAGGTTTGGTTGGAGCAGGTGGTGGTTTCTGAGTTTAAACACTGTTGAGAAGCAGCACTGCTGCTGTGTTTGAGGTCACACTGAATGGATGAGTGTCTGTGTCGTTGTCGTCTGTGGTTTGGAGCGATAAACTGCGCAGACTCTTCTCCAGGTGTGAGCTTTTCTGACTGCTGATGTTGTTTGAAGGTTCAGGTTTAACTTCTGCACCTTCTGCCCTCTCACCTGTGAGAAAACACAAAGAACTGACGAGAATCTATTGATTTATTCAAAACAAATGTAGGGCCTTATGAGATTTTATTTTTTCCCAAATTGCGTGTTTTGCATTTAAATATTTCTGGATTCCATTTTAATGGTTTGATCACATTTTTATAATCAAAAGCATTTCTAATCAATTACATTTATATGTAACAATTTTCTAATTTAATAAAATTTGGACACTATGAAATTATAATTTTTTTTTCTCTCCAAAATTCTGAGTTGTCTGTTTTAATATTTCTGTATTCTGTATTCTGTAACTACACAGAAATGTATGGCAATGTTATTTAAGTATCATTAGTATACTATTATAGTTTTTTAATTAATATTCGGAATGAATTTTATTTTATATTTTTTATATTTATATTATATATTTATATTTTATTTTACATTTTAGTTAAAGTTGTATTAATTTTGTTGTTTATTTCATTTGTATAATTTTTTATATGTTAATATAATTTTCATTACTTTTAAAAGTATTAATTTTTAATTATTAATTAAAGGAAAATTGGACTAAACTGAAATAAGTAACTTTTTATTATTATTATTATTATTAATTTTTATTAATTAAAGGAAAATTGGACTAAACTGAAATAAGTAACTTTTTATTATTATTATTATTATTAATTATTATTATTTTCTTTTTACTTTTTTTTAATTTCATTAACATTTATTTAGTTTTAGTTTTAATTAGCTATAATAACTCATTTACTACCATTGTAAGATTTTTTCAGATGTGTGATTTTTTTCTTTTTAAATGGGACAAATCAAAATTATTATTATTTTTTATTTTTTGTGGAAAATCAACATTATGCCACAAATTCAGTTGATCTTAACTTGTATCGAACCCGGAATATTTCTTTAACACTCACAATATACGAGTAAAAAAATCGCTAGTTGGCCTGTAATTTTATTACTCCATACAGTTTGTCTCTCACCTCTTTCCTGTTCACAGTCGGGTGACGAGGCCCCGCTGCACTCGCTACGAGGGCCCAGCACCGGAGACACCTGCTCTAAACCCTCCAGAGACCCCGAGCCCGGCAGCTGGAGCAGGTCAGGACAGACAGAGAGGGACAGCGGGGACGAGGAGCAGGAGGAAGAGGAAGGGTACGGGCAGGAGGATGAGAGCAGAGGATATGAGGAGGAGGAGGAGGAGGTGTATGGACAGGGCAGGTCGAGAGGAGCGGACGTGGAGCTCATGCTGCAGGTGGACCTCGTCTCAGGATCGTCCTCTGATGGTGAGCCGTTACAGCTGTCCTCGAAATTCACAGACATCACTGAACAACAAACACAGAATGCATTTAGTCTCCAACTTCATGCTGCTGAATAGAGACTATAAACAAGTCCTGTTGAAGTCAAGTCAAGTCAAATCACGTTTATTTCTACAGTGCTTTAAACAACAGATGTTGTTTCAAAGCAACTACACAGTATTAAACAGGTAAGAAACAGAATCAGTGATGCAAACTTCATTAAATATGATACAAATTCAAACTCTGCTGTAAAGCAGCTTTAAAAAGACAGTTAAAAATATAAATTTTTAATGTTTTATTTTTTCAATATTCTTTGAATATAAAAAAACTTTTAATTGAAATAATAAAAAAATTACTGTAATACAATGATTTTTATACTTAAATCAACTAATTAAATTCAATTAACAAGTACTTCCATGACGCAAAATTCCATTACAATTTCAATAATTAAATTCAAATATTATTTAATTTGGATAACAGTAATGAAAAGGTTAAAAAAAGTAATTATATATCATGAAAATAATCAGTAACAATGCAAAAAATCTTAATGGTTTTAAAACTAGCCTTTATTTTCTTTAAATAAAATATTTAAAAATATATACAGTTAATATGTAATTTTATATTATATAAATATGTTATAATATATAATATTTAAATTATATAACATCACATTTAAAATTAATAAAATATAAACTCTTTGATTTTGGGATGAATGTACTTAAATTCAAATAAATAGCAGTAATTTAAAATACAATTCAAAGTAAATTCAAGTTATTTTACTTTGAACTTTAATTCAAAGTGAAATAACATAATCAGTGATGCAAACTTCATCAAATATTAGACTAATTCAAATTCAGTTTTTACAATAGCTCTAAAAAGATAGTTTCATTATTCAGTCAGATCAGTGTTCATTCAGATTTTATTCAATAACCGTGTAAAGTTAATCAATTATAAAAACAAGTTTGAATATTGTAATAAGACAATGATTTTACACATACAGCGGTCCTGAAAACATTTTACAAATAGAAGTTTGTTAGGTTTGAAATGGTAAAATGTAATATTTTGTTATCTGATGCAATGAAATTCATACATCTGTCTACGTTCACAATCCCTTTTTTGTCTCACTGCATTAGCTCAAAGGTTGTTTACACCTGTCTCTTCAATGTAAAACAGGCAGAGCTGAAGCTAAATCAAGCTGAGAGACTTTCACTCTGAATTACAGTCAGATCTGTCTTGGCATTAATGTGTGATCTCACGTACTCGATATGCCGTCAGACTCCATTTTGAAGTTGGAGATGTCATCGGTGGCGGTCCCGTCATCTTCAGCCCCCACCCCTCGGCCCCGGGGCCCCATGGCAGACAGGCGGCGCCGTGCGTGGATCTCATCTGAGATGGTCTCCAGGTTACGAAGGGCGGTTCGATACTCAGCTTTGGCCTGGGTGAGTTTAGCCTGACGCTCGTCCACACGTTGCTTCAGTTGCTGTGAACAGGTCACAAATATTGATCCTCAAACTCAGATCAAATCTACATGTTAAGTTGTGTTTCTAAAAAGAATATTCTTGCATGACTAAAAACATGAAAAAACACTGAAATCAAACGGGGGGAAAAAAAGCATTATATTTTGACTATAATTACGATTTTTTTTTTTTACATTGTGACAATTCACATTATTGTAATGTGCCTGGATGTCTTATTTGTTTGTTTGCTAGTTTATAATTACCATTACAAATTTTTTTTATGGTGAATCTCCTGAGATTCTCAAGACTGTATTACATACTGTATTTTTAATAAAATATCAAATAGATATTATATTATATATATATTACATAAAAATGCCATATAATATTAACAAAATATTTTAATATATTGAAATATGCTTTTTTGTAAAATATTATTTTTAATTATATTTACATTTAATTGAAATATTTTTTAAATCATACAAAAATTACTCATTACAAATTGTATGTAATGTGTCTGAATGGTTTATTATTTATTTAGTAATTTCCATTATTCAGGTGATTCTCATTACTGTATTACGCACAGCATTTTTAAAATAAAATATGAAATATTTTAACTCATATCATTTCATTTTTAAATGTTTAAATAGAATGTTAAAAATATTTCTAAAATATTAATTAAATTAATTGAAGTATGTTTAAAATAATATTAAATACAATTCAAAGTAAATTCAAGTTATTTTACTTTGAACTTTAATTCAGAGTGAAATAACATAATCAGTGATGCAAACTTCATCAAATATTAGACTAATTCAAATTCTGTTTTTACAATAGCTCTAAAAAGACAATAGTTTCATTATTCAGTCAGATCAGTGTTCATTCAGATTTTATTCAATAACCGTGTAAAGTTAATCAATTATAAAAACAAGTTTGAATATTGTAATAAGACAATTATTTTACACATACAGCGGTCCTGAAAACATTTTACAAATAGAAGTTTGTTAGGTTTGAAATGGTAAAATGTAATATTTTGTTATCTGATGCAATGAAATTCATACATCTGTCTACGTTCACAATCCCTTTTTTGTCTCACTGCATTAGCTCAAAGGTTGTTTACACCTGTCTCTTCAATGTAAAACAGGCAGAGCTGAAGCTAAATCAAGCTGAGAGACTTTCACTCTGAATTACAGTCAGATCTGTCTTGGCATTAATGTGTGATCTCACGTACTCGATATGCCGTCAGACTCCATTTTGAAGTTGGAGATGTCATCGGTGGCGGTCCCGTCATCTTCAGCCCCCACCCCTCGGCCCCGGGGCCCCATGGCAGACAGGCGGCGCCGTGCGTGGATCTCATCTGAGATGGCCTCCAGGTTACGAAGGGCGGTTCGATACTCAGCTTTGGCCTGGGTGAGTTTAGCCTGACGCTCGTCCACACGTTGCTTCAGTTGCTGTGAACAGGTCACAAATATTGATCCTCAAACTCAGATCAAATCTACATGTTAAGTTGTGTTTCTAAAAAGAATATTCTTGCATGACTAAAAACATGAAAAAACACTGAAATCAAACGGGGGGAAAAAAAGCATTATATTTTGACTATAATTACGATTTTTTTTTTTTACATTGTGACAATTCACATTATTGTAATGTGCCTGGATGTCTTATTTGTTTGTTTGCTAGTTTATAATTACCATTACAAATTTTTTTTATGGTGAATCTCCTGAGATTCTCAAGACTGTATTACATACTGTATTTTTAATAAAATATCAAATAGATATTATATTATATATATATTACATAAAAATGCCATATAATATTAACAAAATATTTTAATATATTGAAATATGCTTTTTTGTAAAATATTATTTTTAATTATATTTACATTTAATTGAAATATTTTTTAAATCATACAAAAATTACTCATTACAAATTGTATGTAATGTGTCTGAATGGTTTATTATTTATTTAGTAATTTCCATTATTCAGGTGATTCTCATTACTGTATTACGTACAGCATTTTTAAAATAAAATATGAAATATTTTAACTCATATCATTTCATTTTTAAATGTTTAAATAGAATGTTAAAAATATTTCTAAAATATTAATTAAATTAATTGAAGTATGTTTAAAATAATATTAAAAATACTGTAATACAATGATTTATGTACATCAGCATAAATTCAGTACAACAGATACTACAATTATGCATAAATCATTGCAATTTAAATAATTTCAGAATATATAAAATAAAATATTATTTTATTCACATTACAGTAATTTGAATTTAGGCTCAAATTGGTTCTTATTAGTCATGAAAAGCATAAAAATCACAATCTTCATTTCTTTAGATAATACATAAAACACAATTGTTACTCTGGAGCACAAAAGCAGTCTTAAGTCGCTGGGGTATATTTGTAGCAACAGCCAACAATACATTGTATGGGTCAAAATTATTGATTTTTCTTTTATGCCAAAAATCATTAGGATATTAAGTAAAGATCATGTTCCATGAAGATATTTTGTACATTTCCTACCGTAAATATATCAAAACTTAATTTTTGATTAGTAATATGCATTGCTAAGAACTTCATTTGGACAACTTTAAAGATGATTTTCTCAGTATTTAGATTTTTTTGCACCCTCAGATTCCAGATTTTCAAATAGTTGTATCTCGGCCAAATATTGCTCTATCCTAACAAACCATACATCAATGGAAAGCTTATTTATTCAGCTTTCAGAAGATATATAAATCTCAATTTCGAAAAATGGACCCTTATGACTGGTTTTGGGTCACAATTTATTTATTTGATTTTGGGATTAAACATTCTTAAAGTATTATTTTGTGCAAAATAAAAACTGGCGTACCTCGAGCTGTAGGTAATACTTCGCCTTTAATTCAAAGTATGGCCTGCAGAGGGAGAGAGAGAGAGAGAAAGATCAGAGCAGAGTGAGTGTTAGAGCCGGTTTCCATGGCAACAGCAGGACCGGCACATTCCAGCAGCAGAAGCACATCTGGAACCCATTAGAGACTAATGGGCACACTGAACTACATGTTTGAAATGAATTCTTATGATGCAAACCCTGAAGAACGTGTGCTTACAGAACTTGTTCCAGCAAGATTTTAGGGAGTCTTCGCTTTATGTCTATTGCAACATGATTTATATGTATGATCATTATGTAAGTGAGTGTTGTCATTATGTCATCGTAGTCAGTTTGAGGACTTGGGTCAAACGATTGGGTTCGGTAAGATTTCTTAATGCTTTTGAAAGTAGTCTCTTCTACTCACCAAGGCTGCATTTATTTGATCAAAAATACATCAAAATTTGTGAAATATTATTACTATTTAAAATAGCTGTTTTCTGTGTGAATATATTGTAAAATATTATTTATTTCTGTGATGCGCAGCTGAATTTTCAGCATCATTACTCCAGTCTTCAGTGTCACATGATCTTCAGAAATCATTCTAATATACTGATTTGCTGCTCGAGAAACATTTCTGATTATTATCAGTGTTGAAAACAGTTGTGCTGCTTCATATTTTTGTGGAAACTGTGATCCATTTAATTTTTCAGGATTCTATGATGAAAAGAACAGCATTTATTTGAAATGGAAATCTTTTGTGACATTATAAATGTCTTTAGTGTCACTTTTGACCAATTTAATGCATCCTTGCTGAATAAAACTATTTTTCTTTAAATCATACTGACCCCAAACTTTTGTATGTATATCAAACACATCGATTGCTGTCCTCTGACCTGGACTTGTTGATGGTGCGTTTGAGTTTTTTCTCCAGTTGTCTCATGTGGCTGATGGCGGTGTTGTATTTGGCCGCTGTTTCTCTGTGCTCGATTTCGCTGCGTGTCCTGCTTTGCTCCGCCTCCATCACCTGGAACAGCCAATCAGATCAGTTCAGACAAAATGAACTGCATAGCAAAGAGTACAAAAGAACAGGGTCTTAGCTGTTTTTTCAGTTGTCTTGTCTTTCTCACCCTCTGGGTAGCGTGGTTGAGCATCTCCTGCCAGGCCGAGTCAAACTGCCGGCTGTCCTCCTCCAGCAGACGCTCCTCGGCCAGTGCGATGGTCTCTTTCGCGGCCCGGAGGATCTCGATGGCTCGCTGATACTCCTGCGTGGCTCTCTGAGCTTCAACCTGAGCCTGAAAGAGAAAAGCATCAGAGATTGAGGATGCTTTCACAGTTTTGCTGCAGAACGAGCTGTTTGTGTGATGCAGTGTGATGCACAAAGCAATCCGCTGTAATTTGCAGACTAATATATGATGCATGTCTCAGCAGAAACTGCCTTCAGTGAGCAGCTCACATTCTTCATCTCCTGTAATGCACTGCTGACAGTTGCAAGCGTGCACATGTTAAGATGTTACATAAGAGATGATGACGCTTCCTTAGTGTTGCCAGGATACAGTAGTAAACAGCTGCTGTCAATAATCACTCATTTGCTCATATTAATGACGCAAATGAACCACATAAAAGTGCCATGCACTACAATGTGAGAAGTTCTGCTGGGAAGTTTCTACCAGTGAAGAAAGAATCACAGTTTGATTAGTAACTTGGTAACGCTTTACAAACAAAAGGTTGTTTGTTTACATTAGTTAACATGGACTAACAATGAAAAATACTTCTGAAGCATTTATTAATCTTAGTGAATGTCAGTTTCAACATTTACTAATGGATTATTAAAATCAAAAGTTAATAAATATTTAATTTTTTAACAAAGATGAAAAAATTATTGTGAACTAAAATTAAAATGAAACAATAAAATGTTACTTTAAATAAAATAAGTGTTACCTGGAATGAAATAACATAAAATAATTAAACTTAGCAAGTTGCTAAGGCATCATTTCTCATTTTCTTTTACTTCAACGTGAAGTACTAAAATAACTGAAAACAGAAAATAAAACAGAAATAAAATGTAATAACTACTATATAGAAAAAATAGAATAAAAATGTAAAAAACAACAAAATTAGTAAAAAAAATTAGTAAAACGGAAATTATAAATATAACGACTGATTCAAAATATTAATAAAAAATATATAAATAATGCTAAAATAACACTGTAACTAATGCATTTCTCATTTTTAGTAAATTAAACTAACAATAACTAATGGGACCTTATTGTAAAGTTTTTTTCTCCTTATTTTTTTTTTTATTTCCCCTCAATGAACAACAACCCATAAAACATTATCAGTGACAATAATGCTGCACTTGAAATAAAATAATGAAAACTTAAACTTATTTTATTTCAGCTAGTTGCCAAGGAAACATTTCTAATTTTCATTTAGTTTAAGTGCTAAAATAACTAAAACTACAACATAAATAAAAATGAATAAAAACTAAGACATACTTAAAAAAAAAAAACTACAAAAACTCACAAAAAATTACTTCAGTCTGAGACTGAAACGAGATTCAATCCCTGTGATTCCTATCAGTGCTGACAGATTAGCGAGATTAGCATTACAGCGGATCATGTGACCACTGCGGGACCAGCTTCTCCTTTAGAGACGATCCCTCATACATCATTACTCTAAACCAACAACCTCAGCAACCTTTGAAGGAGTGTTTAACATTCAAAACAAGTTAATCACAGATGCTGTCTATAGAGTTTAGCACAAAACAGTTCAACTCTGACTAACAAACCAAACAAGAACTCCGTTTATAGTAAAGAACATAACATTTTATTTAAAAGCAGCTTGTGCTTTTCTTTAGCGCTTGTAAATATGTAAATTCTATTGCACGTGTATTATTAATGTATTATTTGAGCTGAGAAGTTGTCCGAATTGTAATTTTGTCTTTTCATATAAAATATATCATATATAAATATTTCATATATATTTGTCTTTTTCATAGCCATATAAACTATACATTTGCATTTATAAGTATGCATTACCGTTACTTTCCAGTACAAATATCCAAACTTTCCTAAATCAAGATACATTAACTTGAGGAAAAAACAAAACAAAAATCCAAATTAAGCAAGTTTATACTTAAAACAAAAACAAATATCTGCCAGTGGGGTCAGAAAAATAATCTGTTGTTCGCTTATTAATTCAGTTTATTTTTGACCCCATTGATACATTTTTTTCTTGTTTTAAGCTTAATTTTGATATATTTTTCAGAAAACAAAACTTAGTACCTTGTGTCATTTTGCTTGCATCTTAATTTCAGAATGCTCAGATATTTGCAAGGCAAAAAAATAATAATTTTTTTTGCATTTGCAGTTAATTTCTTGTATCCTTGCTTATATCATATAAAAGTTTACCCGTTTTACAGTCATTACAGGATATAAAAAAAATGGATAACTTTACATGAACAAAGTGATTTAAAGTGATATTATCAAAAGTGAAAGTGACGTGACGTGGCCAAGTATGGTGACCCATACTCGGAATTAGTGCTCTGCATTCATCCCATCCTAAGTGCACACACACAGCAGTGAACACACACACACACCGTGAACACACACCCGGAGCAGTGGGCAGCCATTTATGCTGCGGCGCCCGGGGAGCAGTTGGGGGTTCGGTGCCTTGCTTAAGGGCACCTCAGTCGTGGTATTGAAGGTGGAAGAGAGCGCTGTACATTCACTCCCCCCACCTACAATCCCTGCCGGTACGAGACTCGAACCCGCAACCTTTTTGGGTTACGAGTCCGACTCTCTAACCATTAGGCCACGACTTCCCCTTATACTAGTACCATTATACTAGTTTCTTATTAACTCTATAATGTCTTTTTCTTTATTTCTTGCATGCTTTCTCTGTCTGTGTCACAGTCCGTTAAAAATCACAGCAGAGTCAATGGCTCGGTCAGTGCTGTCTGAATGTCATTGTATTTCTGTTTTGCATGGAAGAATACATTTCTGGCCTGAGACACAGACCTCATCTGAAGTGTTAAGTGAAGTGCACAGGTGGAGAGAGCTGTTGAGGGAGATGTAGGGCACTTACGCCGCACCGCTGAGATGAAGGGCACACTTGGTCTCCTCCAGTTCATGAACGTGTTAGCTAATGCGTCACGTCAGACGTGTCCAGAACTGACCTTTCGGAGCATTGTTCAGAACTGACCATTCAACATGATGAATCAATGCATGTACTGCAGTAAACAAAAGCTGCATTTAGCCCACTGCCAACGCAAGGATGTGATGGCCACAACGCTGAACACTCAACTCTGAATAGTAATAGACTCATACATTAACCAGACTGATATTTTAAGTTGCAAAGTGTTTGTTTAATTTCAGCAATTTTCTGTAGGTCTCATTTGTTTTCATTAAACAGTATTATATTATATTTGTACACTACCTTACAAAAGTTTGGGGTCGGTAAGATTTTTTAATGTCTTTTGCTTACCAAGGCTTTATTTATTTGATTAAAAATACAGTAAACTCAATAAAATGGTGAAATATTTTTACTACTTGAAATAGCTGTTTTCTAGTTTCTGTTTTGAATATATTACAAAACTGTAATTTATTGCTGCTGAATTTTCAGCATCATTACTGCAGTCTTCAGTGTCACATGATCTTCAGAAATCATTCTAATATGCTGATTTGCTGCTCAAGAAACTTTTCTGATTATTATCAATGTTGAGAACAGTCGTGCTGCTTCATATTTTTGTGGAAACTGTGATGTTTTTTTGTTTTTCAGGACTCTTTGATAAATGGAAAGTTCAAAATAATAGCATTTATTTGAAATATAAATCTTTGTAAAATGATGTATTTTTCTCTTTTTATCAATTGAATGCATCCTTGCTGAATAGAAGTAAAAAAAAAAGTCAGTAGTGTATATTCTTCTTTTTTTCAGTATGTGCTATTACAAAAATCCATGACTCAATCAACAGCCAGTTGTGCACCACATGACCACAGAATAATGCAGGACTGCATCCTACACTAGAGATGATGAGAGATGATGCATTTCTCCTCCTATGTAAACAGATCATTGTGTGTCACTCATAATAGTGTGATTTTGAGTGAGCTGCTCCATCACAAAGAGCTACAGTGTGGGTCCGGCGGGGTCTGGAGAAATGACCGGCATAAAGCCGTCACTGTTGTTGTTATGTAATCTCGTGATGAGCTGTGTGCCTAAAAACCCTAAAGATCCTGTACGGCCCACTGAAGGGTTTAAGTTTTGAACGTTTCTGAAAGTAGTCTCTTCTGCTCACCAAGGCTGCATGCATTTGATCAAAAATACAATCAAAACAGTAAAAATGTAAAATATAATTACAATTTAGAATAGCAGTTTTCTATGTGAATATGTTATAAATTGTAATTTATTCCTGTGATCGAAGCTGAATTTCCAGCATCATTACTCCAGTCTTCAGTGTCACATGATCTTCAGATATCATTCTAATATGATTTGCTGCTCGAGAAACATTTCTGATTATTATCAGTGTTGAAAACAGTTGAATATTTTTGTGGAAACTCTGATGCATTTTATTTTTTCAGGATTCTTTGATGAATAGACAGTTCAAAAGAACAGCATTTCAGTAATATTTTGTAATATTATAAGTGTTTTTACTGTGACTTTTGATCCATTTGATGCAGCCTTGCTGATTGAAAAAATTAAATCTTAGTGATGCCAAACTTTTGAACAATTGTGTGTGTGTGTGTGTTTGAATATAATCTTATGATTCTCAGTGTCATATAATCAAATCTAGATTTTTACAAAAAAAATAGGGTGTTGCTATGTGGTTTCCAGGGTTTTCTGGGTGGTTGCTAGGTGTTTTCTTCCTGTGTGTTCTGAAAAGATGTGCAAATGTGCATCTGTGGGATTTTTCATCTGTTTTACCACCATTTCCGTTTGCTACAATTTTATTAGTACATTTTAGAGAGGCTAAGTAGCTTCATTTTAGTTTAACTACTTGAAATTAGCATGTGTCTGCTTAAGCTACAGTTTCTTAGCCTTTCGACACTCACAGGGTGAAGTTCAGGTGAGGCTGAGCTCTGTAAACACTGCCATGACAGATTAGAGTTACGTCAGGGAAGATTCTCACTTGCCGTGGAGATTTTAAGGTCAAAATTACACACTCCTTTATCCACCAGTCTCTGTTCACACACACTTGTTATGTTCTCAGTGTCTGAAGACGGGACAGAAACACACCGTTTTTCTTCCTGGTAATGTTTTTGACAGGCAGCACAAGCATGTGATTTTTTTTTTCTGGTTTCCTGACCTATTTCTTTCCCAAACTCGGTCAGACAGATGGGTTTTTCATGAGCGGCATTCGCTGAAATCGTGTTAAATTAAGATTTAATGAGCTCAGCAGCATCATCTGAAGATGCAGAATCACTTCGGCACACCCTAAACTCTGTCTGACCTACTAAAAACAGTGACCCACTACTTCAGCTATCAAAGCAATTTCATCCACAAACAGAGAAAACTAGCTGCTACTGACACAATAACTCTCCGTTAAAGGCAGAAAACTTCCTCATGTTTTTATTAGCATTCACTAAAATGCAGAAGTATAGTATACTTCACCGTCTCTAAATAATCTACAAACTTCCTCCTGCCTGTTTTAGCATGACCACACTGGAAGATCTATTTCTTTGGGTTATATCTTGACGTTCCTCCATATATGACACATATGAAGAGCTTTCATAAATCTCCCAGCATCCATTACAAACCAGAGGAATTCCACAACCTCATCCAAAATGAGACAAAGACGGCTGTTTTCCATCTGCTCTAATGGCCTTTGGGTGGAGCAGAGAATAAACAGTCCAGCTCTTTCTTCATGCAATCCAAGCCCTCTCTGTTTCTCTCTGTCCATGAACACTTTCCTATCATAACAAAAGTAATTTGACATAAACTTTCATTTTCTTGCTTTTCCAGAAAACTACGGCGGACCTGAACTGCAAAACAAAATCGATCAACAAATCAGAAAACACATAAATCTGACAGAACTTGCATCAGTCAGGTGAGCAGCTATGTTTACCTTTTCCAGTTCGAGTTGCACTATTTATACTTCGGGGTTCCTGAAGAAAACAGGGGAAAAAAACGTTCACCGTTTCCAGTGTTCTGAAATGGAACACTAGCTCACTGAATATTACACTGTATACTGTATACTACTATTTTTTTTTAATTGCACGTGATGCAGTATGCAACGATAACCAAACATATACATTAGTAGTACACTAGTATCACTAGTGCATATGTAGTACACTAGTATACTACTATGTTGCTATATGACCTCAATTCAGTTACTATTTCAGATATGACAACTATTATTTAGATATTTTTGTCTAATTTTAAGAAATGTCTAAACTAATTAAGTCCAGAAAAGATCAGACTTTCATTCATTCAGCACACTATAAATACAAGGTTAAGTCAAGTGCAATGCATTATGGGATGCAGTATTCCCTGTTGCACATTTTGCAAATGTAGCTGGTCATTCAGGTATTCCGTGAATACTGAAAATGTGCATATTTGCACTGTATACTGTTGTATAATGCTTACTGAACAAACAGTATGAGTAAAATGAGTGGTTTGATAGTAACATATAATGTCAGTGGGTAATCAAAGTCTAACTGTCTTATTTTAATTCTTTAAGTGTGCAATTTGCAGCAAATGTAGTATGTGATCTGTGTATTCTATGCATGCATAAAATGTGCACACTATGCACTGTATACATAATGTATTCTGCAGATATAGTACAGGTAGTATGGTGGCATGCAGTTTTTAAGACCAGAAAAGAAATGTGCAAACAATTTCTTTAATATTTTAATGTCCAGCTGAAAGATGAGCTAAAAAACGTTCTACATTTGCATATATGATTGGAGACTGGAGTTAATTTTAGCCAGTCAAATGCAGTCACAGTCTGGATGACACCTCCATGTGCTGTCTAACCTTGATAATGTGTGTGTGTGTGTGTGTGTGTGTGTGTGTGTGTTTGTGTGTGTCTCTTTTATAACCTCCGTTCACACACAGACACACACACATGCTCTATCTATCTATCTATCTATCTATCTATCTATCTACACAGACACACACACATGCTCTATTTATCTATCTATCTATCTATCTGTCTGTCTGTCTGTCTGTCTGGTCAGCGGAGGTGTGGTCGTGTGCTGTGCCCTGATTGGCTGTAAAGTAGGCGTTGGCACTCTGACTGAGAGACAGCTGGCACCTGACCGTCTGTCTCATCTACTGACATAGACAGATCATGGTGGTCTTTCAGAGTGATGACAGGACAGTTAAGACCACCTTCATTTGATTGCCAGCACAGACAAGCGCGCACACATCGATTAGCACCAATTTAGTGTAAAAAGCACAGAGACAAACCGCACAATAATACTTGAGGGCTTTACACAGATCACAGATAGTGATATAATGCATAATAAGATTAACTCCAGCCACTAAATCATATTAGCTAACATGCATAACGGTGTGTGTGCTGTACATATTTACTCCACCTGAATTATTATGCATTGCTGTGAAAGATTTTGATGAATCATTCACAGTGAGACCAGGAACATGAATGAAGAAAGGAAAAGGTAATAAGGTGTAATAATGCTTACAGACGCTATAGAGATACGACTCCAATGACTTATTATTTATGTGTTTGCTTCTGCTCTAATGAATCAGGTTTTACCAGGAGCTTTTAAAAGATTAGCTGACGATGTCTTTTTCCTGGCAGCGTTTTACTCACTCATGACTAATCTCAGATCATTTTGTTTTAATGTATGTAAGAATAGACTGAGAATATGAGCTTCTGACTGTCTAAAGATTTTTAGCATCTTACTAGTAAGCACATAAATTAGTTTGTCTAATGCAGTTATAGTTTTTTTTTTTTTTAGAAATTCATATTTTTATTCAGCAAGGATGAGACAAAAATATGAAGCACCACAACTTTGTTCAACATTGATAACATTGATAACGTTTCAACATTGATAATAATCAGAAATGTTTGTTGAGCAGTAAATCAGCATATTAGAATGATTTCTGAAGGATCATGTGACTCTGAAGACTGGAGTAATGATGCTGAAAATTCAGCTGCGCATCACAGCAATAAATTACACTTTACAATATATTCGCATAGAAAACAGTTATTTTAAATTGTAATAATATTTCACAATATTACTCTTTTTACTGTGCTCTTTATCAGCTAAATGCAGCCTTGGTAAGCAGAAGAGACATTAAATATATGTTTGGGGTCTTATCTTTCTGATAAAATTTGTGATTATAAACACACTTTTGTTCATTTGGACTGCGTAATAATTGAGTAAGAGCCAGAAGCTGAGCAGAACTCTCACCAAAGTCCCCTCCTGGATATAAAAAGCTCTTTTATGACTGTGTCAGAGCGACATTTGTGTTGATTTATCACTGTCACAAGGTGATAATATGGAGAATTTCATGGCTGGAAGCAGCAGTGATCTCAAATCCTTCTTCGCTCACAGCAGACGCTCTAATCTACACACACTTTCACATGCCACTAATGACAGATGCTTGTTCATAATAAAAAAACTAGATTGATTTTGTGTTAAGGAGTTGTGGGTCATTGTGTTCTGAGGAGAAGAGCCTTTTCATGCATTTAGACACATCAGAAGGACGTCATGTTCAGTCTTCTCTCCAGAGCTGTTTCTATCTATGGAAATGCCAAAGTCTGTTTGCTAACAAATTCCCCTGCATCAGTACGCTGGACTGCAGGTCGTTCATTATTGAGATGCTGACAGCGCAGGCTGGGTTTGGGGGTGGAAGGTGCTCATTTGATTATGAGAAGTTAATCTGCACTCTCAGAAAAAAAGATACAAAAGCTGTCACTGGGGCGGTACCTTTTTTAAAGGTACACTTTTGTACCTTTTAGGTACTAATATGTACACTTTAGGTACTTATATGTACCTTTAAGGTAACAATATGGACTCTTTAGGTACAAAGGTGTGCCTTTTGAAAAGGTACTGCCCCAGTGACAGCTTTTGTACCTTTTTTTCTGAGAGTGTGGGGCAAATGTGTTTTTCTTAACATCTGCTCCTATATTTATATTCTTTCAGAAGATCATACTTTCTTTGATCATTGAACACTGTAGTACATTAATAATGTAAATGTGCTGTTTTACAAGGATTACACTATTAGTTCATGCAACTTTACAATGTAAATCAGCTCTTAAGTGCTTTTGCACTGCTTAAATAATGTAGTATAATATAATGTAGCAGACCGGGCAGGGCACAATAATAATCTTTTACATTGTAATCCTTTCATTTTTAATATTTGGCATGTTTGTGCGCTGCTGCGCGTCCCTGTGTGTGTAATAAGCAGAGTGTACGCGCGTTGTTCACCCACCTATAGGCGCATATTACTAACGCGCTCTTTAATTAACAAAAAATAAATAAATATTGTGCCACTGACTTTTGTCCAGGTTTCAGTTGGTCAAAGGCGCAGTCTATTTCAGTTGCCTCAAAATAGCAACGCGCCAACAATGCGCCTAAACACACCTCGTTATCAGACCAGCATGCCCATGGGTGCATAAATGGGCGCAAATGCATTTGCTATTTAAACGTGGCGCAGGACGTGAAAATGATAACATCGTCGGGCTGAAACTAGCAAAAAACACTTGTGTCTGATAGTTTTTGGTGGCCAATATTTCGGTGCATCCCTAATTCCTTCCTTAGATGAGATTCCAGAAGACTCCACACCATGCAAACTCCAGCATAACATATTACTATGAACAAACTGCAGATGGACGACGAGTTCAAGCTCACCTGACGCGCTGCCCTCCTGGCCTCCCAGTACGGTTTTGAGTCTTCTACAGCTTTACCGATCTTCTTTACCTGCTCGTCCAGCTTGACAGTGGCCTCCACTAGGACGGCACGAAACTTCTGCCGGGAGTCCTGCAGAACAAAGACCAGTAACACATTATGGGGGTGATTAAATCTAAATTCAGATGCTCAGGTATATCAAATGTATATCCAATGTTTGCATGGTCTCTGACACTGAATCTCGATATACTGTCAAATTCAATGTGCAGTTCTTCAATTCAGATGTAGATGAGTTTGTTTCTTCATCAGATTTGGAGAAATGTAGCATCACTTGCTCAGCAATGGATGCTCTGCAGTGAATGGGTGCCGTCAGAATGAGAGTCCAAACAGCTGATAAAAACATCACAATAATCCACACCACTCCAGTCCAGCAGTTAACATCTTGTGAAGTGAAAAGCTGCGTGATTGAAACAAACAAATTCATCAAAATGTTTTTAACTTCAAACTGTTGCTTCCGGCTAAAATTCAACTCCATAATAACGCTTCCTCCAGTGAAAAAGTCCATCTCCTGTTGTTTCTCGCATCAAAATCAACCCACATATTTGTTTAGAGCTGTTTTGGCTTGTAAACGGTGCTTGATCTTTCTCTCCTGATTCAGACGAGATTACTTTTTCACTGGAGGAAGTGTTCTTATGGATTATGGACTCATATTTTAGCCAGAAGCAACGGTTTGAAGTTAAAAACGTCTTAATGATTGATTTGCTTCTTACAAACATGCAGCTTTTGGCTTCTCAAGACATTAACTGATGTACTGGAGTGGTGTGGATTATTGTGATGTTTTTATCAGCTGTTTGGACTCTCATTCTGACGGCACCCATTCACTGCAGAGCATCCATTGGTGAGCAAGTGATGCAGTGCTACATTTCTCCAAATCTGATGAAGAAACAAATTCATCTACATCTTGGATGGCCTGAAGGTGAGCACATTTTCAGCTAATGTTTATTTTTGGGTGAACTATTCCTTTAACACAACTTTGTCTCCTAATGAAGTTCATTCACACTTCTAAATATTGCATAAAGCCATCCAATCAGATTGAAAAACTGCATTTTTGTGTGCAGTATGCATCAGTAAACAGTGCGGTCTAAGGTCTTTGTGATGCATTATGGATAATATATTTAATTCAACTACTGAATAAAAGACAGTGACAGATGATTTCTTGTCTTTGTGTTGACAGGCGTATTCAAGAGTGAGTTCATGCAGTCTATGAAATCTGAATAAATCTCAGTGCATTGAAAGGCTCATCATATCCAGGCAGCGTGAACTGCGTGCTCAGGAATCTCTCTGAATTATGTGCGTCCATCTTTCAGTTTCACAGCAATGAAACGCTTCAATAATCAGCCTTTTGTTGCTCCCTGAAAAGCGCTGCTTCAGCTAACGCAATTCAGCATTTAACACAGTTAAGAAAGAATCTACACCCTGCTTTCTAGACAGAAAACTCCCCCTCAGCAGAAAGAAACCAAACATCACGTTTGTTGAATAAGATGAGCGGAGGGCCAGTGCATTCGAGTCGTGCGTGAGTATGTGATGTGGTGTCCAGCTCTGAATGAATCTGTCGTCGGGTGGGTTCGGTCGCTCAGATGACATATTTAAAAACACTGACATCTACATCCTTCCATACAGGATCTCAGTGACAAAAAGTGTGTTTTTTTTTCAGTTTTAGTTAACCATAATAACCCTGCTTGGCAGCTAGGTTCGGTTGCTCAGATGACATATTTAAAAACACTGACATCTACATCCTTCCATACAGGATCTCAGTGACAAAAACCACGTCAGAGGGACACTTCCTGGTTCATTCTGCTGAATAAACCACAGGCCAAATACAGTAAAATGCAGAGAACTGTGGATGAGCATTCATAATATTTTTTTTTTTTTATAAAATACAGAGGTCTGATGAGGAACAAATAGTCATGAATCTGAAATTAAGAGGACTTTAAAATGACTTGTATCTGAATTCTAGGGTTATTAAAACTAAATATTTTTGTATCAAGATACTATTATAGTTTTTAATAATATATAGTTTTATTAATATGTTTATATTTTCTGTTTTGTTTTCATTTTAATTTTAGTTACAGTTTTAGTAATTTTGTAGTTTTTTTGTCATTTTATTATTTATTACATAAAAATATTTGTGTGTTTGTGTGTGTGTGTGTGTGTTTTTTTCAGTTTTAGTTAACCATAATAACCCTGCTTGGCAGCTAACTAAAATAAGTTTATGTTGAAGCATTAAAGTTACTAACTGGAAATAAAAAAAAATAAATAAATAGTAATAATAAAATTAAATAAAAATGAATTAAACCAAGCTAGTAACATAAAAAACGAATAAAATAAAATTACTAAAAATTAAATGAAATTATTAAAAATTAAAGAAAATTGAAAAAAAGAAAAATTACAGCTAATTCTAAATATTAATATTAAAATGTAAAATATTAAAATAAAAAATATATTAAATACTGTAAAATCTTAATAAAAATATGAAAAATATAATAGTAAATAAATTTAAAAAATGCTAAAATAACACAGATTCTACATTAGTTGAGACAAAACTAACAAAACGTTTTTTGGACCACGGTAGTACCATGATATTCTTTGAAATACTTTGGAGTACCATGGTATTATCATCTGACACCATCTGTTTACCATGGTAACGTCACAGTATTTTTTGTCAGGGTACATATGCTATATTCAGAAAGGAAATCATAATTCAGCTGAAACAAAACATGGAAATGGACGTTTCTGATGCCAGTTTAGCAACTGGCAATTTACTACTTCTGTGTGTTTGTCCTCTAGAAGAAAGTCATCCGAGTTTGGAACGACAAACATTTTCCTAAACTACTCCTTTAGCTGTCGTGGTTTGTGGCTTTCATGATAGGAATTCCAGACTCGGACAAGAGAGCTTTCCTCTGTCTGCTCAGCAGATATAATGGCTGTCAGTCACATGCAAGAAACTTCCTATTAGTCAGTGCCGGAAGGGGGAAGGGTCTGAGCGTTTAGACATTTTCCACTTTGGAATTCCACCTGCAACCATTTTCAGCAAAAACAGTAACACCACAAAGCAAGCATGTGAACCTTACCTCCAGTTCGGTCTCCCATCTGTTGATGTTATCTGTCGACTGATTCAGTTTCTCCAGTTCACCCTGTTGAAGAGATAAAGTGAGGCAGAAGGAGTTAAGATCGCAATCTCTTGCAATACAAGCAGGCCGACAGCATCTGGGAAGTGTTATTCAAGTAACCCAGCACTGAGATTAAGCTCATATGTATGCTTTCCTTCGAAGTTAGCTACATGCTGATGACACACATATGTTGTTTTCATTACAAGATAATGTGTTTATTTTCTTTCATGGGTGGAGGATGAAAAACCAGTTAATCTAGCACAACTAGCACACACAGTCTAACACAGAAAGGTTATTCACTTTCAAGAGAAATGCATCATTTAAAGGGATAGTTCACCCAAAAATGAAAATTACCCCATGATTTACTCACCTTCAAGCCATCCTAGGTGTATGACATTCTTCTTTCAGACGAATACAATCGGAGTTATATTAAAAAACATCCTGGCTCTTCCAGGCTTTATAATGGGAGTGGATGGTAGCCCAAAATTTGAAGTCTAAGAAATTGAACCAATCCATTATAAAAGAAGTCCACACGGCTCCGGGGGGTTAATAAAGGCCTCCCGAAGTGATGCATTTGTGTAAGAAAAATATCCATATTTACAACTTTATAAACCTTAATCTATATTTTTAGGACTTTTTTGTGAATAAAAAGAATCTTAGGCCTATTATTCTTACACCTCATATTATAGCAGACTTAATTCTGCATGTGCTGCACGTGAGCTCAACTGTTTCCTTTACCAACCCGATCTCATGAAAGTGCGTATAAATAGTACGCCAAATAAAAACGAAAACTCGTGGTATTGATACGCAAAAATGGACTTTGGCGTGTATATGCTACGCGATGGGTAGGTTTAGGGTTGTGGGGTAGATGCGTATCATATGTACGCGAAAACTGCATATCATATGCACGCCAAAGTCAATTTTTGCGTATCAATACCACGTTTTTATTTGGCGTACTATTTATACGCATTTTCTTGAGACCGGGCTCCCTTTACAGAGGAAAATGAGTTCTAAATATGACGTCAAAGTAAACATGATTGTCAACGCGGTTCCTCGGTGTAACAAACAATGAAACAATGTAACCGAATATAACAGCTGATGTAACAATGGGGTTCAAACAGCAGCTGCTGAACTCTTTGAACAAACAGAATAGGCTATCATCTGATCGGATTATTAATGCTTGAATCCAATCAGAGTTTGATGGCCCGGTCTAACTTCAGTTCTGATTTTGGAAAGGTTAAACAGGACTGAGAAAATCGGAGCAGTTTAACATAAGTAACAGTAATACCATATATGCGTTCAGTCGGGTTTCGTTCTAATCCGGTTTAAATGGGTTTGTCGATGTGAATTCGGGATTTTGTTGCTCTGTACCTGAATCCTCGGGTCAACCTCCTCTTCCTCCAGAGATTCCGAGTCTTCATCCGATTTGTTATCTTTCTCCGTGTCGTTCATTTCGATAGCAGACGTGATTCGTTTATTACTGGCCGAACAAAGCGGGTCTCTGTCCGGGATAACGGGCTCAGATGATCCGTGCGGAGCCGCTCATCTGCGGTCAAACCATCAGTACATCCAGAAAACGCGATTAAAAGAAAAGCACACAATCTTTCCTCATATCCAAAAGATACTAAATCTGCCGAAACACAAACACGCACACAAAACACCGGCAGACACGAGAATGAGAAGCGGCTCGAGCTCTGAGCTCGGCTGAGATCTTGCCCGCCCCCTCCGGTACAAACACTCGCTGTCCTGAATGAGGGTCCCTGCAGTTCACATGCACACACTCACACACTGAAGCGCTGTTATTTATATACTATAACACAGTATTTATTAATATTTTGAATTAGGTATTTCAGTTTTCATTTTAATTTTAGTTTTAATTTATTAGGCATTTTTTGAGTTTGATTTTTAATACTATTTAGTGTTATTTTTATTTCAGGTTCAGTTTTAGTAATTTTAGTACTTCGATTTATTGTATTTAAATTACTTTACTTTACTTTTAGTAATTTAGCAGACACTTTTATCCAAAGCGACTTACAAATAAGAAAAAGTAATTAAAACTAAAAGCTAAAACTCTATATTAGATACGTTAAAAATATTGAAGACACTGAAGGCACTAAACTTTAAAACTATGAAATCCCAATAAACATTCTGTGTGTGTTAGTGATATAGTGATAGTTGAATGTGATTCAGAAAAAATGTCTTTGCTGTTGCCTTTTCAATCAGTTTGCGAAATACTAAAAAAACGTAGTTTTTCCTGGTTCAATCCAGTGTGATCTTATTTGCTGTCAAAACAAAAAACTCTGTGTCAAACATAAACACAGACACAGCTACCTGATGCTCAGATAAAGTTCAATTATTATTAACCCTCTCTGCTTCTCAGGAGCCTGTTTACAGTTCATATACTATTTTTACTTTAGTCCTAAAAATGTAGTATAGGCCTATTAAAATAATAAAAGATATAGCGTCTAGAGATCAGATAAATAAATAGATGAGCAGTTGAAGGACAGTGTTTAATCGCAGGTTTATCAGTTTCCAAATGAATACTGACCCTAAACCTGCTTTGGTCAGAGAAACACACCAAACACTGGACTAATGGCGCCCTCTATTGGAGTAGAATAGATAAACAACTGAAATCTTTTCAATCTTGTGGAAAATAAGTTCTACAGTAGACTGTTCAATTTCAAGACTCTTTTGGGTGTTTTCCGTGTGTTTTAAATATGATCCCACAAAATGTAACGTCTATGATATAATATATACCTTCATAGAAGAATAGAGAATAGAATATTCTTTAATTGGTGATTTGGAATAAAGTTGAAGGCAGAAGCCAACAAAGCACATGTCCAGCATATACTTGAATGCATATATGATATGACATTTATTATGATTATTAATATAGAAAATATTCAGTAGGTATGAAGTGTAAACTGTTGGGAGAAAGGCTGTCTCTTTAGAGATGGTTCCTTATGAAGATGATGACGATGTGTTGTCATGTGACGTCATCCTGCCAAAGGACGTTGTTCTCCGCACAAGACAAGAGGGCTGAACCGGGTCCGGCCCTGCTAGTACTATGGTAAATAAATATGGTAAATATGTTTTCTGGCCAGAATATATTTTAAATATATGCTACATGGATGTTGTAAAGTGTGGAGCTCAATAAAATATATTTTTTAAAATTGAAATTATATTCAGTTTCAACCTTCATATACCGAAATATATTTCAAAATGTATTTCAGGGGCAAGAAAATAGTGTGAGAATTGTAATATTGTTCTTCAAATGTGACACGTGAATGTATTTTCTTGGACTGAAATATATGGAGGGCAAAATTTATGTTTTTAAATGCTTTTAAAAATATATTTATATTTTAAAATAAAATCTAAATGAAAAATTTGAATCAAAAATTTACAAAAATATAAATTGGTAGAAAATATGCAAAATATACAAAAAAATATATCGGTAGAAAATATACAAAAATAAATATATGTATGTAAAATAAATTTTGGAACATATATCAACTTTAATTTTTGTACGTGTATATGTAAAATATATTAGATTTTTTTGACGGGATGGTGTACATTGAAGTTAATTCGAGTATTACAGAAATATGAAGATGGTAATCATTCAGTATGATATATATTGAATACTATCATTGTAAGCTGCTATTGCTGAAAAACTTTTTATTCTTGCACGTTTTGAGGCCTTTATCTCAAAGCAGATGAAATTATGTCACTGGTTTTTGACTGCAGTACTCCATACATGCTTAGCTGTTTTTTGTTTTTTTTGATGTGTAGGATTGTAAGATGCAACAATTTCATTTTAGAAGTTTAATATGCAGGGTATAGACTGATGCATATGGCCTGGTCAGACAGGCACGGGTCATTAATGCAGGTGTTTTATCGGCACAAAGTTCTTATGCACACAGTTCACTAGACACTGTCTCAAAGGAATAAATAGTGCAGATATTCTGTTTTTTTGTGCTGTGATGTAGTAAAAACAAATGCAGCATTTGCATTAATGCTCCTCTTGCGCATGTCTGTTAGATGCATGTTTGCTTTCCATTCAGGAATCGGTTTAAAGGTTTGAAATGAACCACGAGAGTTTACTGTAGTTCCCTCAAATCACACCACATGACCAGACCACATCAGACCGCTGCACCAGAGTCCCAGAGCTCACAAAAATATCAGCACATGCACCGGCAGAACAGGGATCTGATTACTCACACCGATCAATACACCGTTCAGTAAGATCACACACACAGAGAGAGAGATTTTTCTTTATTAATAGATAAAAACTACAGTGGATCCCAAAAAAAATGAGAGCACTTTAAAAATCTGTGATGGTCGTGTATTTAAAACTACAAATGAGCAGGATTTTGAACATTTTAAAACAAAGAAACGTGATGTAAAATTAACAATAAATATTTCTTCTTGTGCAGGTCACTAATATGTAATTCTTCAGTGCAAATTTTCACTCAGATTGTCATGTTGATAATATAATAATGTAACGAAATTCTAGAAAACAATGTAAAAAATAAAATGTTTTGCTAGATTTGGTGTAGAAACAACTTTCACTTAGAATTCCACAAATATTGACAAAGAAACAGCAAGTAATGCATTGAATTTAAATTTTGAAGTAGAAAGAATGAAATAGTAAAACATGCTCTAATATATATATATATATATTTTTACAACTTCAAAACATTTTTTTTTTTTACACTGCATATAAAGTGCAGTGCAGTTGATTGGATAATTTTAACTAATATCCAAATAGCTATTTAGGCATATTTTAGCAAGCTTGCATTCAATCTATCTCAACCCGCTTTTCACAATCAATTTCATTTAATTCTTATTGAATATTCTGTTCACCTGGAAATATGTTGGATTATAAGTATAAGGGGTTGTGAATGGCCACTAATGTTGACTTTAAAATAAAATGAAAGGAAATGGTAACAGATTATAAGAATGATGCTTTAGCACAACTACTCACAACTAACTACAACTGAAACAACTACTTCACAACTAACTACACTGAAACTGAATTTTGTGAGCTCCTCTGATTTGGCCTGTGGTGTTTTTTTTCCTCCTGGTTCCTGTGAGCTCTGGGCAGATGCATAAATAATCAGCCTGTCTCTCTGAAATCAGTAAAAGAAAGTTTTCTCTTCAGGGCATTTGCTCACAACACAGCTTGAGCGGAGCTCTCTGGAGAAAGACAGAATGTGTAGAATTGATGCTCCCTGCTGAAACAGGAAGTTGGGCTGGGACATATCAATATTAATAACCTTTAACCAATTGTTGAGCATTAGAATTCTGCAGACTTTTACATTTTACATCTGTGTATTTACTGAATTTTAGTTCAAGTTTGCTTGTGCATTTAGCTGCATTAGCTGTTTTCTTCTATTTAATAAAACCATAAGGTGTTACATACACTGGAATGGTGTAAGCTTATTTTTATTAGAATTCTCTCTTCTATTGTATTCAATTTTTTTTCCCCTCATTAAACATTTTTCTCAAATGCAGTTTGGCAGGAGAAGATTATTTGGGCCATCTACTGAAAAATGGTCCCTCTCGCTCGGATAAATATAACGGGACAAAGAGTTTTAGTGTCCCAGATTCTCTGCTGGAAGCTCAACTTTGACTTCAGAGAATTCCTTTTAACCATATATGGACCCATTTTATAAATCCAGAAGTAAAAATATCAGGGAGTTTGAGTTAAAATATTTTTACAACATTCATATTTTTAGTCTGATTGTAGTTTCCATCTGACAAACAAATTCTTCCTATTGCAAATGCTTACTAAATGTGTAAAGGTTTTCATGAACATGCAAAACACTGTTTACTGTGCTTTGCAACTCCATGAAGCACAAATATAAAATTTATGCATTTGGCAGGCGCTTTTATACAAAGTGACTTAAATTGCATTTAATATAGATTTTTATCAGTTCATGCACTCGCTGGGAATCGAACCCATGACTGTGGTGTTCGCGGCATGTTTGAGCTTCAATGTAAAGTGTATTTATGAAAAAAAAAGACAAAACACCCCACCAGATTTATTTGGGGAAAAATAGAGCAGTATTAAAATTTGGTTGAAATATGGCTGAATAAATATTTATACGCACACAATTAAATCTAAAACTAAATCTTAAATACCTAAAATTCTAAATCATAAAGATGAATTTAAACATCATCATCAATAAATGCAGATCTTGAGCTAAATGTTTAGTTTTCTGTGAAGCTGCTGGTGAAATGATGTATTTGTGTGTTTTCAGCATGTATGGAGTGAGAGCGAGGACTGTCTACCATTCCTGCAGCTCGCGCAGGACTACATCTCCTCCTGCGGGAAGAAAACACTGCTGGAGGTACTGGACAAAGTCTTCAGATCCTTCAGGCCTGTAAGTCTCTCTCTCTACATTCTAAGCACAATAAACAATTATACAGTTCCTTAGTTTAACTTTGCATTTTTTAATGCATAACGTCTACCAAGCAGTCCATATAAGCTGTGAATGCTCTGCATACCCAAGCCATTTGAGAGATTGAGATTTTTGAGAATTATAACTATAAATTCCCTTGGCATTTGAGGTGTAACATAAGGCTTACATAATAAAATGTTGGAAATATGCATGTAGCTGGCAATTTTCTGCAAATCTGTGCCAGTTACAGAGGCCTTTGACGTTGGCGTCTGTACTCTTTTGCTATGAATCGTCATTATTGTTGCATGGACTCATTGGTTTGTTGGCAGGCGGGTGATTTCATGCACAAGGAAAGCTGAAAAGTCACACTGTATCTGATGCAAAACTAAAAACGCGACTAAATCAAATTAAAATGTTGTAACTGTACATTTTCATGTTTTCTCAAACAAAACAAATGCTGAAAGTTCACTGAAAACATATCTTCTTACATTTTTTTTGGCATAAACAAAGTGTGTTGATGGTATTTAGCAACATGCTTGAGCAAATGAATCAAAGTGAAAATGTCTGAAGATTTTTATTGTTCCGTTTTGTTTTCCCCATGCTTGACAAATCTTGCATGTGTGACATGTGTACAGACATTTTTCAAATGTTTTGAACGTGACTGATGCAATCAGGTTTTAGAGCCAAAACTATCTGTTTGCAATCTTATAATGGAATCTTTGGAATGTCAATGCGTGTTACTTTTGAAAATTCAGTTTTGTTCTGTTCTGGTTTGATTCTATTCTATTTTGTATGGAATGATTGTGAAATTGTCCTGCAGCTCCTGGGTCTTCCAGACATTGACGATGAAACATTCGATCAATATCACGCAGACGTGGAGGAGGAACCAGAGCCAGACCACCAGCAGATGGGTGTGAGCCAGCAATAATGCCCAGCAGAGAGGCTCCGCGCTGGGCCACAGTCTCTGCATCGAGCCCTGCTCTCCTAACCTAACTCACCTGGCTCTTCTTCTTACATACACAAACACACACCGCACCATTACACCATTTAAAATCTGGACAGCTTTTCCTGCACCCTGATTTGAACTCAAATGATCATTATTTTGGTTTATATTATTTCTCATTAACTTCTCATCACATTCAAGCAGACACAAAACAAATATCTCATTCCCAGCCTTTATAATTTTTTTTTTATATAACCTGTCATGTGACTGGAGGTAGTAAATAAGAAACTTATGTTCAGAATGGTATGCTAGTGTACTGTATATTGCTGCACTGTCGTCACATGATCTCATTACTTTGCATGTTTAATTCAGTGTCATGCAAAATAAGGATGTTTTGCATTTCGCATCCAATTTTGTGGTAAAAACATTTGAATTCTTGACAGTGTGATCAAATTTTAAAAATCGCAGTCGGTATCACGTCCTATTCATTCATCAGATTGGAAATAACTTCTCATCACATTCAAGCAGAGACAAAACAAATATCTCATTCCCAGCCTTTATAATTTTTATTTTTTATATATATAACCTGTCATGTGACTGGAGGTAGTAAATAAGAAACTTATGTTCAGAATGATATACTAGTGTACTGTATATTGCTGTCGTCACATGAGCTCATTACTTTGCATGTTTAATTCAGTGTCATGCAGTTGTCAAAAATTAGGATGTTTTGCATTTCGCATCCAATTTTGTGGTAAAAACATTTGAATTCTTGACAGTGTGATCAAATTTTAAAAATCGCAGTCGGTATCACGTCCTACTCATTCATCAGATTGGAAATGGAAGGTAAATGATGCACATTTTGATAAATTCTGTCATCCGGGTATTTCTTGCAAACACAAAATTTACATGCAAAATAGTTATAGTAGTATGCTAGTATGATATTCTGAACATAACACTTGTGAATTTGCCTTAGGTAAATAACTAAGGAAAGTCGCTTTTTTATGTGCACTGATGAATTGTTGACAATAAGACCAGGAACATGTATTAAGAAAGTAAATATGGTCAATTATTTTGATTTCATGTTGACTGTGGATAATCTAGATATCCATTGTGGATCTACTATAACCGTGAATAAGACATTTAACCCCAGGTCTTGTGCTTTAAATCTCTCCAAAATACCTGCTAAATGACAAATAACCAAAGCTGATTGCAAGTGCATACAAAGTATCTGTTGTCAAGGATCAAATTAAACAAGATCAGAAGGTAAATCTGATTATCGCTGGGGCAGAGGTGATGGGGTTAGTGTGTTTTTGGGTGGGTGAGACGTTTAAACAGACGCTTGATTAATCCTCTCTTTGCCTTTATTGTCTTTTGATTGTATTAATCAACATCCTCTGAGTTCAGAACAGTTAACTCAGAGTTTAACCAGAGAAAGGTCAAACTGTGTATCTTAAGTCTAAACTCTTAAAATAAAGGTTCATCTGCGGTTCGACACTGAATCCAATTCTTATCAAGATCCGTTTTTGGCCTCATAGGGTTCTTGAGTTGATATGGACTTCTTTAAAGGTGCTCTGTACGATTTTTATCTATAGAATCAGCACACACCCATTTGCTGTTTAAATATATAGTGTAGTGATGACATCCTTAGCAGAGAGTGAGGTCTGCACAAGAAAAATGCAACTGTAATCTGTTACAGATACTGAGAAAAAAATGTGTAATTAAATTACAGTTACTTATGAAAATGTTAACAATTACAGGGGTTACATCTGAATATTTTCACACACACACTCACACACACACACTCACACACACACTCACACACACATCTTAGTGAGGACATTGTATAGACTTCCATTGATTTTCTATCAGGTTAATGATATTTTCTATCAGCTAACCCAACTGCTACCCCTAAACTTATCCATCACAGAAACATGTGCAGAACACTATATTTACATTAACAACATATTTTGGCTGATTATTAAGCCTCTTTAACTAGTGACGACCAGTCAAATGTCCTCACTAGTGGGTTGTCATGATCTTTAACTATATAAGTGAGGACATTTGGTCCTCCCAAGTATAGTTAAACCAGTACACACACACACACACACACACACACTATGACCAAAGCAAAACAGTAATCATGAATCAACAAATTAATTAAAACAGCAACAAGGTTTGTTCATTACACGCTGCAATACATTTTCAAAAATATTCAAAGGAGGAATTGCTTTTAATGGAGTAATAATTTGAAAATAGTCCACAACCAAGGAGCATAGTAAGAGAAAGCTGATTTTCTGTGTTCTGAATGCACCCCAGGTACTTCTAACTAAATCCCAATTGATTATCTGGAGGAATAATCCTACGCAAGCATAATTTAACTAGTGACGACCAGTCAAATGTCCTCACTAGTGGTTTGTCATGATCTTTAACTATATAAGTGAGGACATGTGGTCCTCCCAAGTATAGTTAAACCAGTACACACACACATACACACAGATTTAATTGATTTTATTGATGAAATAGATTTTTCCCCAAAATGCCTTGACTGTTCTAAAATATGAGACACCAATGTTTCAGGAGTTTAAAATAGGACACATGCTTATTCGATAACTGTTTTATTTTCTATTTGTGTTTATGTATATGCTTTATTTTTTAAGATTAACTGTTTCCTGACATATTTGCTACGCAAAGACTTGATTTCAAAAAGAGTATCATAGCTATTAAACTACTGTATCTTATGATCTTAAATTTGTATTTAACCTCCGAACGATCTCAAAGTTTAAAAAAAGGTGCTAAAGTCTGATTTTGTGGTGACTGTGCTTTAAAATCAAAGTATTATACTCTTAATTCAAGTGGATTTTTGAGGATTTTGAAAGTCTGACAGTAATCAGTGTTGAGTACTATACTGTAAGGTTAACCCTGCCTGGTTTACATGTTTAAAAATGTTTAACAGTTAAAAACATTCATTTGAAATGTAGAAAAGTAATCCAAAAGTAATCAGTTACATTAATAAGGTAATTGAAATAGTTACACTACTTATTCCATTTTAAATAGGGTAACTTCTTGTAATCTGTAACCTATTACTTTTCCAAGGTAACCTTCCCAACACTGGTGTCTTGTAATCCGAGCTTTCATGTTATTTTTTTCGGCAGTCGGGATGGCCGGGGCGTGTTTGTTATTGTATGTAAGCCACTCCCTTTATAACTTATGCCCCACCCCGCATTTATAATGAAACCGCCTACACCGCTCTGGAAAAGCAAGATGGCTTGACGTCTACATTTACATCTGCAAGACGTATTTTTTTAGAGTGTTTGCTCATCTGCTATACGTCGATAGGACGTTTCCTATCAGATGTCTAATAGACGTTTAGAAAATGTCTTTAAGATGTTTATGATTTAGAGTGTATGTAAAACTGACATCTGAAAGACGTCTATCAGCAGTGTGCTATCTGGGTCGTTATCTTTCAAGTTTTTGATGTGTTGTGCGAGAAGGGGCGTGGCCGAGGCGCACATTTTGGTCTGAGATGCACTGCTCCCGTGCAACATCTAGTAGTTGAGAAATCATAGCACCTTTAAAGAAGGCGTTGAAGTTCTTAAAAATCTGTTTTTATAGCATTTTTTTTTTAAAGAACCAGAGACTAAATAGTTGGAATTGTAATGTAACATCAAACTGTAAAACCCTGGATATCACCAGAACCTTTATTTTTAAGAGTAGGCCCATATATATCAGCTGATTCAGGTGACTGCTGTGTAATGGTCATGTGACCTGAATGTCTTTAAGATGTTTATGATTTAGAGTGTATGTAAAACTGACATCTGAAAGACATCTATCAGCAGTGTGCTATCTGGGTCGTTATCTTTCGAGTTTTTGATGTGTTGTGTGAGAAGGGGGCGTGGCCGAGGCGCACATTTTGGTCTGAGATGCACTGCTCCCGTGCAACATCTAGTAGTTGAGAAATCATAGCACCTTTAAAGAAGGCGTTGAAGTTCTTAAAAATCTGTTTTTATAGCATTTTTTTTTTAAAGAACCAGAGACTAAATAGTTGGAATTGTAATGTAACATCAAACTGTAAAACCCTGGATATCACCAGAACCTTTATTTTTAAGAGTAGGCCCATATATATCAGCTGATTCAGGTGACTGCTGTGTAATGGTCATGTGACCTGATGTCGCAGTTGCCATGACTTGTTTAAAGCATCATTTATCTGCTGTCATGTTATCAGTACAAACACTTCATGATGGAAGGACTGCACAGACAGCCACAGGAGAGGTCAGCACGGGCACAACATGTTCCTCCGGGACATACTGTATGTGAATTTGCTGACGTTACACATGTGGCCACTAAACTTCCTGTCTTCTGCTTCCATAGTGTCTTCCTGCACACGCCCAGTCTAAAGTGAAGCCTAGAGATGAATTATACCAACATTAAATGGAAGTGTTACTGAGATCAAAGCTGCTGTTTTTATGTAGTTATGTAACAGCTCTGTACCAGATTGTGATATTTTATTTTATTTTACTGTTTATTTATTTGTCCCATGGTCTAAACTTCTCAATTTTGCCACTTTTTGTGTAATGTTACTTTCTTTTGCTTGACCATGTTACTTTATGTAACTTAACCTTTTAAAAATGTATTTGCTTGTTTATATGTATTCATTTTTTTTTCACCTGACTGTCTTCATTGTGTAACAGTGAAAGCTTTATACCGGATTTGTGATTTCTATTTTATTTATTATTTATATTATTTATTAACATTTACCTATTGCTTAATTATTTTATTTTACTGTTTATTTATTTGTCCCATGGTCTAAACTTCTCAATTTTGCCACTTTTTGTGTAATTTTACTTTCTTTTGCTTGACTATGTTACTTTATGTAACTTAACCTTTTAAAAATGTATTTGCTTGTTTATATGTATTCATTTTTTTTCACCTGACTGTCTTCATTGTGTAACAGTGAAAGCTTTATACCGGATTTGTGATTTCTATTTTATTTATTATTTATATTATTTATTAACATTTACCTATTGCTTATTATTAGCCCTTTTATGATTTATTTATATACTCCTTTGTGTGTGTAAATCCATATTTTCGTCACCTTTATAACTAATAATTTAATTTCTAAGAAGATTGTTCAAATCTTACAGTGTGGTAATTGGAAATATTGTTATTGATTTTAGATTAATATTGATCAGCCTGTTGAGCCTGTAGAGTCATTTAGAATTAAACTGGAGTAAAATTCGTTTGGGTCAGCATGTACTGTAACCTAAAATTCAACAATTAAATTCGAACCTTATGAGTGTATTCTGTATTTCTTAGCCTTAAAGAGGTCATATGATGCGATTTAAAGTTTTCCTTTCTCTTTGGAGTGTTACAAGCTCTTGGTGCATAAAGAAGATCTGTAAAGTTGCAAAGACTAAAGTCTCAAATCCAAAGAGATATTCTTTATAAAAGTTAAGAGTCAGCCACACCTACCTAAAACGGCTCGTTCTAACACGCCCCCACATGTCTACGTCACTAT
>NW_015666505.1:213451-213957 GCF_001515625.1 Sinocyclocheilus rhinocerous
ACCAGAACACTTCAACCCAAATATTCAGATGTGTGCAGCACATTTTATGGAGGACCGTTGCTGGCCAATCACAGCACAACCTCGCTTTTCAGACCGATGAGCTTTGTAAAAATTGACGAGTTTCAGAAAGGCGGGGCATAGAGGAGAAACAATAATGTACAGTATGTGGAAAATAATGTTGTTGTTTTTTAGCTTAAACCGCATAAACACATTTCATTACACCAAATACACAAAATAATGTTCTTTTTAGCAACATCAATATGACCCCTTTAATTTCATAGCAGTGTTTTCATAACTGGTCAATCCCTGTGTTTTTCCCACACACCAATAAGCTGTCCTTCTTCAGCACATCACATGAAACGCTGGAATTTGGTTTGATGAAAATTTTACATTGAATATTTGCGCAGTAAAACTTGTGACAATGCAACAAGGCGAAGTTTCCTGCTCGTTTGAAGCGTCACACTCCAGTTCAGTAGGAAGCGCTAACGCTCCATTATACAAAGCAG
>NW_015666506.1:0-616 GCF_001515625.1 Sinocyclocheilus rhinocerous
TAAACCCCTTTCATTGTAAGGGTTTTCTTAGCTTAAGAGTTTGTTTGAACATGAATCATTCTGTCCTTGATCAAGCCACATAATCTCTGGTATCTCCAGGAGGACTGCTCTCATTCTCATACATTTAAGTCACTTTGGATAATAAACAATATAATAATAATAGACTCACTTGTAATTAGTCTTGTTTTGCATCCTTACAGTCCGTTTGAGCAACGGTGTGGCAGCTTTAGACTTCACCTGGATCTGTGAGATAACCAGAGAAAAGACGAGGATGATTCATAATTTATTGCGTCGGGGGTCTGCGCTGAATTTTAATATCTCTGTTGCGTTAGGTTGGAGCAATGATTGTTATAGTGAGAAGTGAGGTTGTAAAGCCTGATGATGTTCTGACATTCTTCACGCAACAGAGGTGTGGCTTTAACTCGTTTGGAATGAGAATTAGCACAAGTAGTTAAGATGGAGAACACTACAGAATAAAGTACACACATGTGAAGGGACTTTCACTTCAACTCAGCCAGTGATAAAGGCAAAGAATGTCTGTGTCGTCCAGGGTTGCACTGGAGAGTGTGCATCATTAAAGGTCTATAAATGTAATGATGCGCACATGTTTTGCATA
>NW_015666507.1:0-913 GCF_001515625.1 Sinocyclocheilus rhinocerous
ACTTTTTTTCCAATTGATTTTTGCAGAAGAAATAGATTCAAACTCTCTGGATACTCTTATTACACTTTTTATATCTTTATGGCCTTCAATAATTACAACAATATCATCAGCATAAGCAGATAACTTTATTGCATTGTCACATTTTGGAATTTTTAACCCAACCAGCTCTTTTCTGAATTTATGTAAAAAAGGTTCTATTGCTAATGCATACAGCAATCCAGACAAAGAACAACCTTGTCTGATTCCACGATTAACCTTGAAAGGAGCGCATAAGCCACCATTAAACTTCAAGACACCCTCAATGTCATTATACAAAGTTTTGATTTTATCAATAAAAGCTAAACTAAAACCAAAAGCTTTCAAAACTTTCCATAAATAATCATGCTCGACACGATCAAAAGCTTTCTCTTGATCAATGGAAATCAAGCCTGCATTCAAACCAAATATCTTAACTACTTCAAAAATATCCCTAATTAGTGAAATATTTACAAATATTGATCTGCCAGGTATGCAGTAAGACTGGTCTGGATGTATAACATCTTCCAAAACCTTTCCAAGTCTTGTTGCTAACACTTTAGAAAGTATTTTGTAATCGCAACATAACAAAGATACAGGTCGCCAACTTGTTATATTAGTTAAATCACCTTTTTTAGGCAGAAGAGTGAGAACTGCTCTTCGACAGCTTAAAGGTAGACTTCCTTGAATTATACTGTTATTTAGAACTTCCAATAAATCTTCTCCTATTATATTCCAATAAGACTTATAAAACTCAACCGGAATTCCATCAATTCCAGGAACCCTACCACATTCCATGTTTTGAAGATTATTATACAGCTCTTCTAGTATTATGGGCTTATTAAGGTCTTCATTAGATTTTTCAGAAATCTGAGGTAAATCACTAAAAAAACATTGT
>NW_015666508.1:0-247 GCF_001515625.1 Sinocyclocheilus rhinocerous
TGAGTGGTCTGTTAGGTTTATATTCAGTGAACATATCTGCAATGTGTTTAGGTCCTAGGCCATTGAGTGATTTGTAAATGAGTAAAAGTACTTTAAAATCAACCCTTAATGTAACTGGAAGCCAGTGTAAGGACCTGAGGACTGGTGTGATATGCTCAGATTTTCTGGTTCTAGCCAGAATCCTGGCAGCAGCGTTCTGGATGAGCTGCAGCTGTCTAATGGTCTTCTTGGGAAGGCCGGTGAGGAG
>NW_015666508.1:329-602 GCF_001515625.1 Sinocyclocheilus rhinocerous
CCAAGTCTTGACTGGAAACAAAACATCTAATTCTTGCAATGTTTTTGAGATGATAAGAGATTGCTTCAGTGTCTAGCACTGATAGGTCTGAAAAGGTTGGGTGGATTTTTGGATTGAAGCTGGACGTGATGGTGAGTTCCAAGCATCTGAGGAAACCGAAGAAGGCCAATATGAACATGGCGTAGAGCGTGCGGGCAGTGTGCATAGAATGGTAGCCTCTGCGGAGGATGGAAATGCATTTGGTTAAGATATCTAGAGTTATTGGCTGTCTAG
>NW_015666509.1:0-539 GCF_001515625.1 Sinocyclocheilus rhinocerous
CTCATCAGGAGAAAGGCCCTCGCCTTTATCCAGGTCTTTCAGCAGCTCAGCCTGGTATGCCTGGAGCACTGCCATCGTGTGCAACGAAGCGACAGCCTGACCCGCTGCTGCGTATGCCCTGCCATTCAAGTGAGATGTAATCTGAAGGGGCCTGGATGTCAAGGAGGGATTTTTGAGCCATAGAGAGATAGCTCAGATAGCATAGTGTTACTCACCCATAGAGAGATAGCTGGCTAGCATCTCTTCTACAGGGGGCATCCTCTCATAGCCGTTTTCGCGCATCGCCTCGATGTTGGCATAACTGGTATGCTGGAACCGATGGATGTGTGAGGAAAACGGCCTCTTCCATTCCTTCTCGATCTCAGTATGGAGATCAGGAAGGAAAGGAAGGCTCACCTGAGCTGGAGGGCTATGGCCAGAAAGATAACGTTCATTGAGACGACCTCGCGACGTTACTTCCTTAGTCCGCTTCCACGGCAAGTCAAGCCTCGTCATGGCGCGATCCATAACTTCCAAGAGCTCATCATACGCAGGGCAGG
>NW_015666510.1:0-620 GCF_001515625.1 Sinocyclocheilus rhinocerous
TAACTGTAAGCGACATGAGCATACGCAAAACAAAGGGAACAATATTATGTTTGTTGTTATTACAATTTTTATATAGCCCACGTTTTTATAAAAAAAATATATATATTTACCGCTTAGGCAATAACGTTGACAATAACGTATATCTTCAACATACGTTGTCTATGACCAAAAATGTAAGAAGATATGTTTTCAGTGGACTTTTAAAATTTGCTTTGATTGAGAAAACAAAAATATACAGTTAGTTTGTTTTTTTCTTTTGATTTAGTCGAGTTGGTTTTGCATCAAACACAATGTGATTTTCGGCAATCGAGATCTGACAGCAACAGCACATTTTTCCGCTTGGACAAGCGCTTTGCAGATAGCTTACCTCGCGCATTAAATTAGCCGCAGACCAGCAAATCACTGAGAATGCGCTGTAATCCTGACGAGTCATAGCAACAGAGCGGAGGCGAGAAAGCTGCAGAGAATCCGATTGCCTGGAAGCAACCGCAACTGGTAGATTTAAAGAAAATTACTGCCATTTCGCAAATAAATCATTGTACGTACTTATTCCTAACTCTTTAAGCTATAAGTTACATTTCAAAGGACAAGGGATCAACTTATAATCATGTTTATATGAA
>NW_015666511.1:0-2900 GCF_001515625.1 Sinocyclocheilus rhinocerous
TTATCTCTTCTGTATGGACAGCTGCACATATAGGAATAGAAGGAAATGAACTGCTGGACCAAATAGCAGAAAACAACAGCATTAAAACATCCAGACATAGAGTTTAATGTTCCGATGAGTAGATTAGAAATAAAAGCGCTAATTAAAAAAGCATTAAAAGATATGTGGCAAAGTACATGGGATGGTGAGAATAAAGGATGGCATTTATATAATATTCAAAAATAGTTGGAAATGAGAGGAGAATAGAAAGGAAGACAGCATAATATCTGGACACACTGCACTTAATCAATCATTATATATAACAGGAAAACATGAGTCTGGACTTTGTGTTAAATGTGATCTTCCTGAAACAGTGGAACAAATCTTAGTAAAATGTAAAGGATATGAGAATGAAATATTACAACTTACAGAAGGACTTCATATAGGAATTAATCAGATCTCACTTCAGAAATTGTTAATGAACAGGATTTAAAGAATTATATGTATGTATATGTATGTGTATATGTGTATGTGTATATACATGTATGTTTTTTTTCTTTAGCTTTTTAGTTTTTCCTTTAACATCAATGCTCCACACTCCATCCTAGTAGGTGGCGGTATATGCACCCAAAGCTGGTTTGCCAACCGCCATAAAAAAGTCAAAGTCAAAGAAGAAGAAGAAGCAGCTTTCGAGTCGAGTCGAGTCTTCTGAGGAGAGGTGAGCAATTCACCTCTTTCAGTTTTTTCGCTGTTTAGGACTACCGTGTATATGATACTACATTTAACCAACTATGATCATACAAAACTCATGGTTTTGGTCTCTGTTGTTTTGTAATCTGTATTCACATTAGATTTTCTAAGTGACTATTTGTTAGCAAACGAGTCAAGCCGCTCAGATCGTGCAGTAAATTTGCTCAAAGATCGTTAACACACACTGAAAACTAACATTGCCATGCCTTTTTTAACTGATTAACATTATGAAAACTGGTAAAAACTTTAGAAACTCCTAATATAACTTAAAATGATTCCAGTCTATGTAAATCTTTCAGAAGCAGCACACATGTCTTGTGAAAAACACACATTGGCTGTATGACACACTTTCATGTAAGCAGAGATCCTGTGGAGAGATGCTAAACTCCAGCACGTGCATGTTTTGGGGACCTAATCTCTTCACATCTGGCAACCACAAGCATGAACGCTAGTGAAGACTTGTTAGCAATGCAAGATAAAACAAATGCCAAATTAAAAACACGTTTTCAGGATAAATAACGAGCCGGCCAATATCGTGACGATTGTTTTTAATTAATCGTGAAAGGTGCATACCGTTATCGGGATTAAAATACGATAATCGTGCAGCCCTGATTCAAATGGATGATTTGTACAAATGTTGTAGTACACGCTAGTGGCCAGATTGACTTACTGAATGTAAAAATAAAAACAATAATAGAATAAAAGAGAGAGAGAATACTTGCATTACAGCTTTCCCCCCTGAGTACTGTACTTGTGTAAAGAAGTGTAATTGAAGTAAAGTATTAGAGTATTGCACTACATATGAAGGGATGTATTGGCAAAATGTCATTAACCCGTTTAATCCCAATTTTGTCCCAGACATGAAAATATCCAAATGATGTGTCATTAGTAACCCTTTGAAATAAGCAATAATTATTAATTGTCCGTCACAATTGTGACCGGTGGGAAAATGTGTATACTGAATTAACACATTTCTGCAGTCATAAACATTGTTATATATCTCAGCACAGCTATTTTAAACTGTTTGATCACATTCTATGGTTACTATCATGCATTAAAGACCCTTATATAACATTGATAGGAACACTGAGATAAAAGACAAAAAAATACAGCGGTTTCCAAATTGTTACTTTTTTGTAACGTGTATCATCAGGTATTTATATTAGTGCTACCAGTATCACAACATCGATATTGTATCTTATTTGTAACATTTGAACTGTAATTCAGTGCAACATTTGAGTGTAATTTTCACCAGCAACTGCGACTGGGTTTATATTGTAGAGCTAAGTTCACTGTTATCCCAGCGCTCACTATTGTGACCATCAGCATGTTTACTCGTTCTGTGACCACACGCAACAACACTGAATAACTGTGAATTCAGATATTAATACTAGACACCTCAAAGATAATGTGGACCAAAAATCTTTGTCATATCTTTAACATACTTTGCCAAAAGCGGAACGAAACAGCGCGACTCAGGGAATCCTGTAGATCGTGAGCGTTTACTGGTCGGCCGATCTGGTTAAAGTTAACCTTTTCAAATAACAATCGCGGTCACGGACAGTGAGTGAGCTTTCATATGAAGATAAAATCAGACTTTCTCCAGTCATTGTTAAAAAACAAGCCAACAAACTTCATAGCTAGCGTTAGTGCAGCGGTCAGTGCCTCCACCGAAGCTCCGCCCACAGAAAAACCTCACAATGTTTACTGAAACAGCATGACTCATTTGAACCATGATACACGGACCGTTTATCCGCTTGACTCGAGTACACAAGAGCAGACACGCATATATTTACTCGCTGATAGCTACTGTAATGTCACTGTAAACTTGCATCATTTACAGGAGGTATATACTTTAAAATAACAATTTGGCTATTACATGATGCATACATCTTCAAAGAATATATCCATCACATTAAATGTTTTACTTTTGTGTATTTTGGCCCCGTTCACTCTCTGTAGCTGTAAAAATAGCTGCCCGCTGAAATTGAAATATATATACATCTTCATAGACACGGGTGAGTTTGTCACATTATGTTTCTCTAATATAGATGTGAGTTTCTCTTTACTACACACGTTAGGTTTCTCTATAGATGTGAGTCACTCAACCGGAGGGAATCCTGCGTGAACCTTATACCAAATGTTTTTAGACTAACTACTGTATTTCATAC
>NW_015666512.1:0-1079 GCF_001515625.1 Sinocyclocheilus rhinocerous
ACCTCTCCATGCCAGTCAAAGCACTAATAGCTGTTTTGACATTATGTGCTGGTTTGCATGTGTATGCATGTGTTTCGGTGTGTTTCTGTGAATTTGTGAGTCATGTGTCTGTCTAAAGGATAAGTTACCACTACATTACCTATTTTTTTTTTATTTGTGGTCTGGGGCTATATTAATAATGGTTAAAATAACAAAGTTTGCAGTCAAGTGAAATATTTTGGTATCTTTGAGATGAAATATCTTACTTGATTGCAAACTTCATTTTCTAAGTTTCTGCAACAGTTTTATAGCTCTATACTTTTAGTGTGCAATTACAGTTTAAATGGGTCTTTATGCATGAAAAAATATTTATGGCATGTAACTAGTCCTGCATTGTTTGTGGGACAAAAATTTGGTCTTGAATTGTGCGACTTGAGGAGAGAAGTTTTATCTCTTATCTTCAGATGGCAGATGTGTAACAAAAAATGGGTAATGGGTAACAAAACAATCCCATAAAGTCAAGTTGAAGAAAGGACCCAAGCCATACAGTATCTAGGGACTAGACAATAAAACACCAATAAAAGTGTATTTTTACAAGACTGTTCATAAATATCAATATATCTAAATCAGCCTTACAGAAAATAGTGGCATACAACATCTAAGTGTCAGTGGTGAGAAAAAATCCTTAGAAAGATGCAATACAAAAAAACTATTTTTGTACACGGTATCTACCATTCAAATGTCTGGGGTCAGTGTATATATCTTTTTTTTTTTTAAGAAATGAATACTGACGATACTTGACAGTAAATATATTTATAATGTTAAAAAAAATATTTCATATAAATGCTGTTCTTTTGAACTTTCTATTTCTGCTTCAACATTGATAATAATAAGAAATGTTTCTTGAGCACCAAATCAGCATATTAGAATGATTTCATGTGACACTGGTGAAAACTGGTGTAATGACTAATAAAAATTCAGTCTTGCCATCAAATTAATAAACCATACTTTAAAATATATTCTATTTTTTTTTAAATTTATTAAATGTACGATGAACATTTAGACAAATATTTTTGAGAAAACTATATGCATTTAGTTTA
>NW_015666513.1:0-508 GCF_001515625.1 Sinocyclocheilus rhinocerous
ATAATTTACATTTGCCATTTCCAACAGTAGTCTTAATATGTAAATCGCATACTAATTTTAACACTTTATAAGTTGCGAAATGGAAATGAAAATGTATAACCCACATTGATTTGATATGTGTAACATGTCCAAGCAGAAATAGTAGCAAAATGATCATTTAAATTAGTCATTAAATTATTCATGGCAGCCTACAACACCTTTCTTTAAAGACTTATTCAGGGAAGTACAGTAGGATGTAGGAAATGGTTCAGTATTATTTTAGGTATAAAATATCTTTATTGTAATGCTTGTAATGTCCATTTATAGTCTTTACACAGCAGCTTGGCTCCTTAAAATTTTCAATGCCCCGCAGAAACCCTGCCTTTGTTGGAAAAGTAAATAAATTATTTTAATTATGTTTGATTATGTTATAACACTTTTCAGTAACATTCGGATACATTTCGGATAGACGTTCGATCAGTCAGTCGGTCGTTCGAACGTTTGATTTTAGCATGGAGTACGCTTCATA
>NW_015666514.1:0-149 GCF_001515625.1 Sinocyclocheilus rhinocerous
TAAAAATATATTTCGACCTCTATATTTATTAAACTTCAGAAAGGAACAATAATGCAATATATAAAATTATTAAACATCATTAAATCATTAAAAATCTACTTTTGATTTCTAGCAGGCCAACTGCTTTTTTTTTTTTTTTTTTTTTTTTT
>NW_015666514.1:196-2224 GCF_001515625.1 Sinocyclocheilus rhinocerous
TATGCAGGCTACTGAAATGTATTTTCTTGTCCCTGAAATACATTTAGGAATATATAATGGTGTGTGTGTGTGTGTGTGTGTGTGTGTGTGCATATATTGTCATATAAGAAATTACATTATTTATAGAATAAGAAAAATAAAAAAAAACTGAACAAAAGTTGTTGGGTGAATTAGCAGTGCTTGCTGGGGTTATTTTCTGTGTTAACTGTCCCTCCTCAAAGACCCGCCCTCCTTAGTTACTGTTGCTATGTCTGACAAGCCATGCTGCTCTCACACTACACATCATGTTCTCACACAGTGAAAAGTACATCGCAGAGCAAAGAGGAAACTGACAACACGTCGACAGACAAGACAGGTTACTTCTGATATGAAGCGGAACTTTCAAATTTGGTAATTTTTTAAGAAATGTAAACAATAAATACCCTTTTGTGGCTCTTTAATGTGTTGTGACAGATCGCTGTATTGCCTCAGTTCAAGCAGCACATTAAATAAACATTAATGAACATCAGAAGGTATTTCACTTCAACTGCGGAAAGATGCCAATACACACAATTTTTCATGTTTAAGTCCACCGAAGTGAATCTACTCTCCTGTCTGATTTGTCTGTCAGACACCGTGGCAGATTCTGCATTATTATTGGTCAAATCGCCTGTCAATCAAGCTCTCTGTGAGGGTCAATCGGCAGCATTGCAAAACTGCTGTTGTTTACAGAAACTGTAAATAATCCAGAATATTGCTTGAACATTAAAGTCACACTTTCTCCATCATATCAGCCCTGCGAGAAGAGCTGCATTGTGGGAAGTGTAGTCTGTGTGTTTAGCTGAAGCCTCACAGCTCTTCCTGTGGCTCTGGTTGAACTTCCTGTTTGGTAAGTAACTGCTGCAGACATCTCATGTTTAACCGAAGCAAAAAGACCTAATGGTTATATTTTCATAAAGCTAATTTTTAGTATTAGCATCTCAATGGCAGCTGCTTTTAAGAGCCTTCGTTATATGTTGCTTGCAAGGATTTATCAGAATAAACAACTACTTTTGAATGTCAATAAATGGAGAAAGATGCTCTTTTGGCAGCAGATCAGTGCAGTTACAGCATCTACTAGCAGAAGTGAACAGATCAAACTAACCACACAAACCTTGAGCTCAACATCCAACAAGGAAATGCTATAGGCCTATATCAATACATGAACAGACATACAACGATAAAATAAAAATGAATATCAAAATACACTTGCAATCCAGAATAGCATGGTTTAATTTGTCCATTAAGCTGCAGATTGCAAGTAACTCATGAGACTCAACTTCAGAAATTAATACATTTAAATGTATTCATCCATATTTGTGCATGTCAGCTGTAAACATACAAGGAACAATTATAACAATGATAAACATAATACAAAAAGATTGAGTAAAGCCAACAAAATGAACTCAATTATGACTGATTTCCAGTAAAATAATGACAATTATGAGAAGGATGAAGATGATTTCTCTTGGTTCTCAACATGCTCATAAATGCGTTATATTAATGGTGCTTGCAAAATCATGCACCCTGATGCCAAACTGTACATATTTAGTATCATAGTATATATGCTGCTATATTATATTAGTTAAATTGAACTGGTTTGTGTTGTGGAGTTGATGAAGAGATGCTCGAGTCTCACTGACGGGTCTGTAGAGTCACATATGACACACGTTTAGGAAACACAACTGTAGACTACAGTTGTTTCTGTGTCTCTGTCATTACAGTGACGTCCAGCGTCTTTGATCTACAGTCATAAAAAAATAAGAATTAGTTAATTAACAGAGAAAACAACTCAACTAAAGTGAATGAGTTTAATGTTATAACACACAAATATGATCAATCACACACCAGCTGCTGGAGATTCAGCATCAAAATACTGTAAATCACTGCAGTCGCAGTCTTTTTCATCATCATCATCAAAATGCTGAGCAAGAGATGAAACCCTGACTGTGTTTTAGAGAAACTGCTAATGCAATACAGCTGTAAGCCATTTTAAATCCAGTTTCTGAA
>NW_015666515.1:0-525 GCF_001515625.1 Sinocyclocheilus rhinocerous
TCAGGTCAGTTCAGTGTAAAGTGCATCACTGATGGACTGAGTTGAGTTAATTATTAAAACAGCTCTAGTTTCAGCAGCTCTCGTCCAATGGCATCAAAGCACGTGCAGGTGAGTCACGCAAACGCGTCACGTGATCTCTGAAACGCTCTGCAGGTAGAGCAGGTAACGCGTCTTTCTGCTTCCGGAAACACTTCAGATCGAAAACAACAGCTGAAGCTTCATCGATGAGGAGACGCGTTAAATATCACTCTTCACGGTCAGTTCAGTGATTTTATTCTGATATCACGTCTTATTATGGTTTGTGTTTCAGTCTCTCCAAGAAAGAAAGAGCGCAGAGTCCTCAGTTCCGCTTTCATTCTCTCCAAGAAAGAGCGCAGAGTCCTCAGTTCCGCTTTATTTGTCATATTTTCCACAAAAGCATGAAGCCAGTGAGGAAAAGCAGTATTAGCTGATCAATTCTGAGCCCAAACAGACTGATCTATACGTGTTTAACTGACCTGCTGCTGAATTTCATCAGAAGATGAG
>NW_015666516.1:0-261 GCF_001515625.1 Sinocyclocheilus rhinocerous
CAGTATGAACATCTTCATAGATTACTAAGGTAGTGATGGCTGCACCACAAGATTGGCACATATACATACAGTATATAAAGCATTTCTTTCTTAAAGGGGTCATGTGACATTGCTAAAAAGAACATTATTTGGTGTATTTGGTGTAATGCAATGTGTTTATGTGGTTTAAGGTTCAAAAACACATTTTCCACATACTGTACATTATTGTTTCTCCTCTATGCCCTGCCTTTCTGCAATGCGTCGATTTTTACAAAGCTCATC
>NW_015666516.1:285-523 GCF_001515625.1 Sinocyclocheilus rhinocerous
TTACAAAGCTCATCGGTCTGAAAAGCGAGGTGTGCTCTGATTGGCCAGCTATACAGTGTGTTGTGATTGGCCGAATACCTCAAGCGTGTGACGGAAATGTTACACCCTTTACCATACTGTGATGCCGTGTCCCGCGCGACGAGACAAAAACATTAAAACCCATTACAAACGAGGTATTTGTTGCATTCAGTGGGGATATATACTGAACAAAATTATAAACGCAACACTTTTGTTTTTG
>NW_015666517.1:0-547 GCF_001515625.1 Sinocyclocheilus rhinocerous
CTCCTGGCGGGTTTGTTTGCTGTGCTTGATGGTAATGGATTACATGGGTGCTTATAAGCCCTCCTTCCTGTGAGGGTCTTTTTAGACCAGATCGCCGATGGCGTTTAAAGCATTATACGATGCCAGGGAGCGCTAGCCCTGCACACGGTGGTGCCCGTTTGAACACAGCTAACTGCGGCGAACCCTCGCTGAGCCGGTGCACTGCAAAATCCAGATATTATATGAGCGCTACCGTACGAGTGTCAATAGTTGACTCTTCAAACATCCTCTGGTCAGTTTTATCTGAATGACAAGCATCACATGCTAGTTTAGGAAGGTTAGTTATAGTTATAGGCGGAGCGTGTGTAAGGCTGGCCACAGCGAGTTGGGGCAAAAATGCCACTAAATTGGACAAAAATACCCCTGCACAAACAAATTAAACCTATTACGACTGTTGCTAACAAAATTAAAATGAATAGAAAGTGTCGATTGCGGCATTACGTTAAGATCTGTTAATGTTGCACACACACACGATTCTGTTGAGCTTAGGAATGCAATGGCCAATCAG
>NW_015666518.1:0-945 GCF_001515625.1 Sinocyclocheilus rhinocerous
ATACAATGCAATTCCTAGGCATCTCTACCAAGAAGTGAAGACACATATTCAGGATCTACTCAACCGTGGTTGGATCCAGAAGTCCTGTTCTTCCTATTCCTCACCTGTCGTATGTGTCAGGAAGAGAGATGGCGGTCTTCGTCTATGTATAGACTACAGGCTGTTAAACGGGAAGACGCTGCCTGACCGTCATCCAATTCCGAGGATACAGGAGATCCTGGAGAACTTGGGAGGTAACTCCTGGTTCACGGTGTTGGATCAGGGGAAGGCTTACCACCAGGGTTTCATGAGCGAGAAAAGCAGACCCTGCACCGCATTTATCACACCTTGGGGGTTGTACGAATGGGTGAGGATCCCGTTTGGGCTGACTAACGCCCCAGCGTCTTTCCAACGCTACATGGAGGGATGTCTGGGAGACCTCCGAGATGAAATCTGTGTCCCATATTTGGATGATGTCTTGGTGTTTAGCCCCAGCTTTGAACAGCATGTCCAGAATCTGAGGCAAGTTCTGCAACGGCAACGAGAGTGTGGAATAAAACTAAGGCCAAAGAAATATGAGTTCTTCAAAGGTGAAGTCTGCTATGTCGGTCGGGTAGTCTCCGCTGAGGGATACACAATGAATCCCAAAGAGGTGGTAGCAGTCCAAGAACTGAAGCACGAGTCTCCAACCACTGTGCGAGGGGTGAGAAAGCTGATGGGTTTCCTCAGTTATTACAGAACTTATATACCAGACTTCTCTAGGGTGGCTAGACCCCTTTATGAACTCTTAGCCAAGCCCAAGTCTGACCTGAAGCAAAGCCAAAAGAAAAAGGGGACTGGCCAAAAGTCTGTTCAGCTGCCACCGTCCCACCCAATTCAGTGGACAATGACCCATCAGGAGATAGTGAACAGAATCGTAGGTCAGCTGACAAATCCACCGGTGATGGCATACCCAGACCTGGAGGA